>NC_064303.1:108380260-108602687 GCF_023373825.1 Bactrocera dorsalis
TTCTTGCCATCTATAGTAACTTTGAACTGAGGAAGCGCATTATAAGTAAAGATATCTCTCGAAATATATAGATATTTTTAGGTTTATCTTCATCTACATTGTAATATATGGAGTAGAACCCTGAGATTTTTTTTATAAAGATATCATTGTCAAACATTTTTGATAGCCGATGAATATGTGGAATCAAGATCTGAAGGTCGTGCCAGTAGAGTGAAGTTCCTAAGCAAGTTCAAAATCTTTCAGTTCTGATCTTCTCGAACCTAAGAAGGGTCTCACTTGGACAGCTTAGAACGCCGGTCTATTGTGGTATCTATAAACTCCTTCCTATATACTGGATTATAATACTTACAGATCGACAAAGCGCTTTCGAGTCTGTCACAAATTTGTTGAGATGACTATTATCAGTTTCAGCTAGTGGCTGCAGAGAAAATAATATGGATACATTGAGCACTTGCTGTATTGAGATTCACTTGTGGAACATGGAAGCCATTCTCGGCGAACTCGGCTGAAATAGGTGGTAGTGTACATAGCAACAATCAAATAGAAGAAGGGGGTATTCGTTTATTTCAGTTTAATAAACAATTTAATAAAAAATTTCTGTATAATCAAGCATTGGACAAAATATAAAACGATAAAAGTAATTTGTTTGTAACTTAGTGAATAGGCTATTCCAATTTAAAATCACAAAAATAAAGTTCTTATTTGTTTAATCCTTAATTGTAATCTTGATTAACGCATGTCTGTTTACATATCCACTATACATATACGTCTGTTATATGCGATAAACACTATATGGTTGTAGGCTTATCTTTTTCAACGTAATCAAACTTTTTCGGCTTATTTAAATTTTCATCATATGAGTGTACACAAGTATATATAAGTATATTGTCGCCATTGTGCTATTTTCGAATTGTTTAAATTGCTTTGATTTAAAACAAATGCATTTTATTTGCGCGAAGAGTGTGCCAGAAATAAAAGCGCCTCCTAGGAACAATGGCGAGGCGCCGAAGCGCAACGATACATCGACACTTTGACCTTTGTGGATGATTGAATCTATACAATTGCCAAAAAATAAATACACATGCAAATTCAAATAGTATAAATCATTGAAAAGGGAAATTTTTTAGAAGCAATAGGGCTAGTATTTGTTATTAAAAAATACAAATAATAAAATAGTGGTGTATATGTGTTGTTGTGAGGTAAAGATACACAGTCTGAAAAAATTTGACACAAATTACAGATTTCAATGTTTCGTGGGATACAAAGATAATTTGTCAAAAAAAAAAAAGGTTTCCATACATGAACTTGGTTCTGATCAGTCGATTTGTGCCGCAGTTCTATCCTGTAGCGGTTGGATATCGTCGGCTATCACAAATAAGCAGTATCTTGATGAGAGAAGGACATGTGCAAAATTTCAGATCGCTATCTTCAAAACTGAGGGACTAGTTCGCGTATATATAGACGGATAGAGAGAGAGAGAGACGGGCGTGGCTAAGTTTTCTTCAAATTTCATGGCACACTGATTATTCTCTGTTCGGGTATACAGATTTATTATGCGTGAAATTTAGCAGTAAATTTTTCGTTGATAGTGGAAGGATAATTTTCAAGCATATTTGCAATGATTAAAAATGAGCACACTAATTTAATAAGTTCTTTTTCATGTATTAAGCTTGAAATGTTCTTTTTATATATATATTTATATGTATGCATATACAATTTAAAAATAGCACATAAGTAATTAATTGCCACCCTAGTGCTAATTGTTTTCGCAGCAGTTAGAAAGTCTGCTGATTACTGCGTAGATGTTATTAACTTCAAGCGCAGACTAGTATTCAAGTCTATTCATTAAAGGTAGTTTCAATTGTTATGGCACGCCAAATAAACCCAATGATACAATGTAAGCTAATGTGTACCATCGTATGAACTGTTTAAAGTTTTTAAATACTGAAAATTGGATTTTTTTTACAAAAAAAAATGAAAATTTCTATGAAAATTTCGCGACTTTTTTTTCAAATAGTAGTGATCGAAAAAAAGTCTTTCGTCCAAGTTTTTAAGAATTGCATCTCAAAGACCTTTGCAAAATTTCATGAAGATCGGTAAGTAGTTCTCGAGAAATCTTGCCAACCGACTTCAAAAACACCGTTTCGAGAAAAACGCGTTTAAACACGCCGCATTTAACCTAGCTAGACTCGAGCGCATGAGTTGTCCATGCTGTATCTCTGAAACTATTACTCGGATGAACTTGAAAACTTAGAACAATATTCTAGAGGTGTTGTAGAATTTAATAAGACAGTACAAAAATTCGAAAATTTCTATGAAAAATTAGGCGATTTTCGTGCATTTTTTTTTAAAGAAAGTACTCTATCGAATGTTTCGAATTTCTTTGTACGTAATAGGATAGATTTTCAGCTATTTTAAAATTTTTGTTTTACAAAAATATTGAAAAATTACGGAGTTATGTGTTGCCCTCGGAGGTGGGTGTTGTGCATAAAAAGACGTTAAAAATGAACGTATTTTTTTTTTTGTAAATTCGCCTAGTATACATACATATAAATAGGTAAATATGTACACACAACTGTACTTATGTGAAAATAGTTCCCATGCTTCACTAATTTCTCTAACTGCTCCGTAAAAAACACCGCATTCATATGCAAAGTTTTGTCTAATTAGCATCGGTTCAACTATTAAAGTAAATATAAATAAACAATAATTTCACATATGCTTGGTAATTAAATTTGCTCTCCAGAAATATTTCACATGCAAAAGATTCCTAAATTCTACAATTTAGCACTAATTATAATTTTGTAGCCAAATTAACACTTTTTTGGTTGTTTTTTTGCGAAAAAATTGTACACCAACCACGTGCTCGCATATATTTAGTGTATGTATGTATGTATGCTCGTTAAAGAGGTTTCGATAAGGGCGGTAAAGAGGTAAATTTAAGCTGTCTTCGTTTCGTCAAGCGTTACTCTCTAGGGAATCGAACAAACTATACCAAATGCTTAAACAAGCGTGTTATAATTCTTTTTCGGTATAGAAATTATTTTTTCGAGATAAAAATGTTATTTTAATCCTTGAAAGCAAAGAGACAGTAACTGTGGCGACTGCATATACGAGTATACTGGGTTACAGCCCTCAAAGGAATTCCGGGAAACTATAGTAAATAATAGCTCCGATATAAAACTGAATTTCCAAGAGGGCTCTCAGAGCGATCAGGGCAAGTTGGAAGGATTTAAGCTTATGCAGGATCGCCAAAATCATATGCAAGAGTTCCGTAGAAAAACTCGCATGCTTTCTACTCACACGGTCTCGGGCGGCTGTTTGCATCCTGACATATCACAACCTACTCGCATTACATGTGAGCCGAATGGACATAAGTAACGACGAAAATTGCAGAAAGTGCACAGAAGTAGGTATAAAAGAGATGCCAATCCTCTGGCCAGCGTTAACTAAAATTTATCTTAGATATCTAGGAGCTTCGCAGTTCAAGAGACTAGGCGAAGTATCAAACTTATATCGCTCATTTGCTGCAAGACCGGCATAATTCAAAAAACGTGAGTTTTGAGTTAATGCTACAGAATTGTTCGTTATATCATACTTCATGTTGAGTGAAAAATTCATATGAATACCTCTTATATGCTCCGCTTGAGAAGAGGTGTAAGGTTGGAGTCACCGTGTAAGGTTGTAGTAAGTTGAAAACTTTAAACGCGTTTTCTGGCGAATCGATTTTTTTGACTTATGCCGGTCTTGCAGCAAATGAGCGATATGTATATCAAGTCCCTCATAAAGTTCTCAAAAAGCTTTGACGTCCTATTTGACGAATACTTCATTTGGTATTACTAAAATCCAGTAGCTCTATGTTTGGCGTAAGAGCCGGTCAGTATAACCTAATCTTACATTCACAATAATAAAACTGATCTGATGTATGCCAACCAAAACTTGGTATCATTGAATATATACATATATAGATATACATATATGTATGTATATCACTTTGATCAGGTATCCGCATACTATATATATTCTATCAATTTAAGTCGATAGCTTTGTTGATGCTTTTACATGTAAAATATAGTCAAGAGAGTAGCCCACAATCATAGCGAGCAGAGAAATGACGCATCAAAGACGGCGACTGCTAAAGATTTCCAATACATTATATTTATATACTTATGAAAACACACAATTAAATAGTAAATAAAATTGATGACATTAAATGTATATTATTGTTTAATATATGCCTTCACTATCTATCACTTCCCATTTTCTCTTAGTTCTATTTGTTTTTCCTTGTATTTTCAATTTGGCAACGGCGGGGTGAACACATTATGTGTATATACTTTATGGCATATATTATGTATGTATGTAAACTAAACATATGATCGCTAAATTTCCTTGATTTTATTTTGTTTTCCTTTTTGTTTTGATTAGAAAATTCGTTTAATGCCGCGTATATAAAAAAACAATAACAATAATTTAATACTGTAGCAACGGCAGCAACTGAGTTGCATCTGCTGTGCTTTGATTCTGTGTTACTGTGGCGAGAAAAGTTGAAATAAATAGTGAAAAATTCGATTTATTTGCTTGCAAGGCTCATATACATTTCTGCAGATATACTTATGTACATTCGAAAGTAATAAAACACATTTGTATATACAAACATACATATATGTGGGCAGAGTATATATTGTACTATACACTAGAGGGAGCCAAATTCTCCTGACCGTATATATAAAACTAGACATACATATATTACTTTTCTTAAGTGAATACTCGTAATATACTCTTCCTACAGATAAGCTCAAATATGGGTGCTTATGAATATGAACATCGTATGTATGTACTATATATGTGTATATCATATTACACTACCTCGAATTTGTTTTCCTTCGCACGTGCTTGATTTCAATAACAATAACAAACAATGCAATTTTGTCTAAAATTAAATGCAGTGAAAAATATATGTTCAAAATATATACATATGTATGTACATAATATATATATATTAAATTTTCGATGACTAGGTCGAGCATTTTGACTGGTAACTGGCGAATGATACCCGTGATGTTGTGCTCCGAATCAAAGCGTGAATGTTTCAATACACTTTAGATTTTATATATCCCCACAGAAAAAAGTCTAACGATATGATATCACTCGATCTTGGTGGCCAACCGACCGGTCCAAAACGCGAAACTATCTGCTCACCGAAGTGTTCCCTCAATAAGTTCATTGATCAAATAGTAGTTATCATGGCGCGATGTCAAACACGACTCACATGACATCTGTCAAAAAAAAGTTTATGGAAAAAAGTACCTCTACTTGTATCTCCCGTTATATACACTTTATCTGACATTTCCTTTTGACTATTATAATGCCTAGTTCAGGGTATAAAAACTTAAATTATATTGGTTAATTTTGAAAAAAAGCTCTATTGCTCTCATATCTAGTTTTTTCTACAATATTTTGACATTTAAGGGAAATTTTTTTCTTACCGAATTTACATTTCCGTTTCTCAGAACAATTTGGTGGACACCACTTATTTCAAGTTCCGTTGTTTATTTTTTCAAGTACCTGAGAGCATTATGTATTGAAAAAAATGTCAATTTATACGACATTGAACTATGTGTCATGAATACCCTCTTTTTGAACCTAGAAAAGTGAACACGGCTTAAAATAGTCGGTAAAGCTCAATATTTCTTTATGGGAAAGCTGCGTACTTTCCAAATATATACCCACGTATATACCATATATGTATATATACATATTTATTATCGCGTAACACAAGAACCGTACGCGAGTTAATGTCAAGCATCTGACATTTGCCAAATTGACAGTAGTAACAATAAAGGCAATTGCAACTTATAATAGTGCCACTTTACCAATTTCCACTTGTCAGCTGACATACATATATGTAAACTGCATCTGTATAAATGTATATTTTTCAGTCGGTAGATAGTTTAGACAGTTGCATGCCACTTTGCCACACTTGCCTACATTTATCTGCTGCATTTTGTTGCATGTGCGAAGGCTCCGTCTGACACTTGCATGACAGCTTCGTTTCAAAGTCCGTGCCAGTACTCACTTTTCAAGGGAGAAAATGAAAACGAAAGGACAATTATCCTGTCCATTTGATCAGCTAATTTGAATTTGTAGTGAAATTTAATTTGAACTTAATGAAATATGCTGTCTAAGTAATTGCCGGGTTAACAAGTTGAATTGTTGGGGGTTTGAGATAAGCATTATTACACATAAAATGTCAATTATGTGAGGGAAAAGGGCGATATAAAGGCGGACTCTGGATACAAAATTAAGGTATCATGAAGAAAAGGTTTCTATATTGAGTTTAAAGGGGTTAAGGTTGTAGTATTATTACAACTTGTCCGGAGGGCTTATCACGAGTTTATAGGCTTGGTTTCCTCAAGCCAGTTATACTATAGGGTGATTTTTTAAGAGCTTGATAACTTTTTTTAAAAAAAAAACGCATAAAATTTGCAAAATCTCATCGGTTCTTTATTTGAAACGTTAGATTGGTTCATGACATTTACTTTTTGAAGATAATTTCATTTAAATGTTGACCGCGGCTGCGTCTTAGGTGGTCCATTCGGAAAGTCCAATTTTGGGCAACTTTTTCGAGCATTTCGGCCGGAATAGCCCGAATTTCTTCGGAAATGTTGTCTTCCAAAGCTGGAATAGTTGCTGGCTTATTTCTGTAGACTTTAGACTTGACGTAGCCCCACAAAAAATAGTCTAAAGGCGTTAAATCGCATGATCTTGGTGGCCAACTTACGGGTCCATTTCTTGAGATGAATTGTTGTCCGAAGTTTTCCCTCAAAATGGCCATAGAATCGCGAGCTGTGTGGCATGTAGCGCCATCTTGTTGAAACCACATGTCAACCAAGTTCAGTTCTTCCATTTTTGGCAACAAAAAGTTTGTTAGCATCGAACGATAGCGATCGCCATTCACCGTAACGTTGCGTCCAACAGCATCTTTGAAAAAATACGGTCCAATGATTCCACCAGCGTACAAACCACACCAAACAGTGCATTTTTCGGGATGCATGGGCAGTTCTAGAACGGCTTCTGGTTGCTCTTCACCCCAAATGCGGCAATTTTGCTTATTTACGTAGCCATTCAACCAGAAATGAGCCTCATCGCTGAACAAAATTTGTCGATAAAACACATTTCGAACCGAACACTGATTTTGGTAATAAAATTCAATGATTTGCAAGCGTTGCTCGTTAGTAAGTCTATTCATGATGAAATGTCAAAGCATACTGAGCATCTTTCTCTTTGACACCATGTCTGAAATCCCACGTGATCTGTCAAATACTAATGCATGAAAATCCTAACCTCAAAAAAATCACCCGATATATACAGATTTAATGATCAAGTCCTGACTATTATTCGGAGAATTTCGTTTGATACTTCATTTCAAGCATGGTCCCTCTCTTCTCTATTCTTCTTAATGAATCCTTAATTAATCTTGGCACTGGCCCTGTCACTGTTCCTGTCACTTTGCCCGCATCTCTCTCTTACTCTCTTCTCTCTCTCTCTCTCTCTCTTTTTCTCCAAGTTGACAAAAATAGCTGTCATTACTTTTACAACTACCCAACTTTTTGTTGTTTTGCCAAATTTGGCATGTGTCCTTCATACTTCATTTGTCACTCAGTAAAAGCCACTTGTGCGTTGTTTGTTGGTGACACTTTACCATAATTAATTTCAAGCAAAGAAATGGAGGAAAGTTTTATTTATTCTCCTCGAAGACAAATGTATATGACAAAGCATTATTGCATTTTAATGGACAACACTTGTCTGCAATGACCGTAATGATTTTTTGTGATGATTCGTAAAATCCATTATATTTGCGCCATTACCGTTATTACACAATAGAATGGGTTTTTTCGAGTCCATTTGTCTGGTAGAGTTGAGGCGGATATTGTAAAAATTGTGGCGCCAAATATTTGTGCAACTTTTGACGTCGTCCATATAAATAAGGAAAATATAAAAAATAAAATATATTTACCAACTGGAATTGAATAATGAAAGTGATTACCAAATTTGTGGTTATAATTATTATTAAATGTTGTAGTGTTGAAAAAGTGTGGTTAGAATGTGAAATATGAAACGAGGGTTAGGAGAGACTAACTTTTACCGTAAAATTGTCTTCACTAGAGGTGGGACATATTTCAGTCCATAGCTTTGTGGTTTTTGACCAAACCTCACTTCTTGAAAGGTTCATGCTGTAAAGATCTCTCGTTGATATAGCAAAACTTGATATATCCACAACAATTTCTTACTTATCCTCATAACCTCGCTCTTATCTCATGGTTTTGTCTGGTGTTGAGAATGCCTAAAAATTAGTTTGAAAGCCTCTTTCTGTGCTTTTCTACGCCTTACTTTAAATAACTTGCTGTCCACTTTCAAAAATATTTTCTGGTAAGTCCAGTTAGGGAAAAGGAATAAAAACATATGAATAAGTCTAATATTGCTCAAGGAGATTGCAACATACTCGTATAACCACAGAACCAAACACATGCCTTATAACTTAGAATTTTTTGCAATTATTTCAAATAAAGTAAATTAGTAAATTAATTTCCTTTCTCTTCTTCTCATTTTCCCACAGTGAACGCCATCCGTTGTCACCAGTGCAACTCCCATCTGCAGGAGGATTGCACGGAATTGCGTCTGATAACACCGCGTGCGCCACGTGACGAGCAATTTCTAACCGAATGCGAGTCGCCCGATATGTTTTGCCGCAAGACGATTACGAAAATCGAAGTGAGCGGCGAGAATCGCATCATACGCAGCTGTGGATACTTGGACAATGACAAGAGCGCGAAGACGAATTACTGCTTCGATGCTGACAATGAGGGGTATAAGCAGAGGATCTGCACCTGCTATGAGGATGGCTGCAATGCGGCACCGCCACGTCTCGGCAATGCCAATCACGTGACCATGCTGAGTGCGACCGGTTTGTGCGTGTTGGTGGCGCGATTCCTGCGGATTAATGCTTAGATAATAGAAATTTCTGTACAAATCCATTCTGATGTGTGTATGTATTTGCATCGTTGCGTGAAGTATACTAGATTACTGTAAATTGTTGGAACTTTGCGTTGGAGAGTGGAGTGCTTGAAGCATGAAATGCATATTAATGAAGTTGGCGCTGGAGTTGAAGAGTGCCACACTTTCTTTGTCATTTTGATAGTGTTGATATATTTTATTTGATTGCTTTCATTTCATTTTTGTTTAAAAATACTTTCACACGACTTTTGGACTCGATTTATGAAATTTCGATTTAAAAAAAATATATGTATGCATACATTACTAGGTTAAGTTTTAATGTACACATATTTTGAGGAAATATTTTTTAAAGAACTATTAAGAATAAAATTTATTTAATAAAAAAAAAATTAAAAAAAAAAAATCAAACACGAAAAATCATGGTAAGTGTTAATTTTTATTAATTTCGGCTAATATTTCAGATAGAGTTTTGGTTAGAAAGTCTAAAAAATAATTATCAAACAAAAAGTTGAATATTATCAACAAAAACTAAAATGTTTGAATTTAATAGTTTTGGACTCGAAAGAAATATAGAGGTACTCGAAAATCTTCCCACACCCCATTTCAACACCCTGGCTTAGGAGAAAAAATCCGATTTCCTCCTCAAAAACCGGTGATTTGAGACACAATTTTAATTTTTTAAATTTCTAGGTAAATCCAAATATATTTTTTCTTTAATAAAAATATGCCCCATACGGATTTGAAAATTTCTGCATTTTTATATTTTCTCTGCAACCAGTAGTTTAGAAGTTATAAGCATTTTTGTATTCGGTGGCTGTTTGCTACATGCTCCTGGTGGCCTGTTAGAAATCTGAGGTTTTGGCATCAAATTGAATGCATTTTTCCTGCAGCGGCGGCGGTTGCACTACAAATTTGCGTGGCATCCCCAAAGGGGCCAAATTGGGAACACGGATGCGGGATTTATACACGGGCGGAAAGAGGAACAGGTCCTCGACCGGTTGTAGAATTGCGGTACTAAACTTTCGGTTTGAAAACCTAACAGGAAGTCACAAAACGGAAATGGATGCAAATTTTAAATCCAATTTACAACATCCGGGTCGTAAATGAGAATCGTATTTCCGGTTCGGATATTTTATATAAACCGGAAACGGATGTCAATTTATTTCCGGTTTAAAAGGAACAGGTTCTCGACAGGAATTGGAATTACGATACTATACTTCCGGTCCGAAAATTTAAACGGAAGTAAAAAACAGGAAATGGATACAAATTTCACTTCCGCTTTACAACACCCGAAACAGAAATGATATTACGGTATATATTTCCGGTTCAGACACATAAACCGGAAACGGATGTTAATTTCTTTTACGTTTTTTTCAACAATTTCGTTTTTACAACATCCGGACCGGAACTGAGATTACAGTGCATTACTTCCGGTTTAAAAGTCTAATCGGTTGTTAGAAAACGGAAATGGAATAAGAGGAAATAATAAACGATTTATGTAGTGTTTCAATAGCAAATAGTTTTAGATGAAAATTATATATAATTTTTTTAATCTACTTACAAATCAACATACGGTTTTCAAATAATACATATATACGTATGTGTTTAAAAATATTATCTAACACTTTGGTGAAAATTATACAGTATACTTTTTATTATGTAACCAAACATGCTCTGCGAAATTTTAAAAGCAGTTTTACACATTTCTCGCCCTTGCTTCAATTATATAGTATGAGTATAACTTTCACCCATCACTTGCTTCTAATGGCTTTTTAATGTTTTTAGAGGAAAGTGCAAACTGTGCTTTTTATTGCCGACCAATGTTTGGCTGCGCGTGTGTGATAATTTTCAGAGACACTAGTTTATTGTCTGCAAGAATAAATTAATAAAAACTAGCTTTATGTGGAAAATGCTTAACATGAAGCGACGAATGAATGAGTCAAATAAAGGAGGTTTTCGAAATGAGTGAAATACTTTAATAGTTCGTTAGGTAATAGCGAAACTTCCTTTGTAGGCCTGCAGAGAAAAGGTTTTAAACAATTTATGAGGCTTTCGGATGTGAATTAATATTTTTAATAATTGATTTGACAAATCAGCATCTGGAAGAATAAAAGCTAAAACTATATATTAGGGTCATGATTTAATAGCCATAAACTCGTTCATTTTAAACTCACATTGATGATGTAGGTTTAAATTTTGTGCCGTGAATTGTAAATTATTATTTCCAGCGATCATACGATTGACATCCTTAATAGTTTTTTAAAAAATGCTTTTGGTGCGAAACGAACTGGGCTTTAATGTTTTATATTTTGAACTAATATATGTTGATTAAGGTGTTTAAGAAATTGGGTGTAATTTTTTAAAACACTATAAAGAAGTAATCAACAGTAAGATCGATCTCCTGAAGCCAAATTTTGTAGCAAGAGAGAGTTATATTTTCATAAACTCTAAAACATATGAGCGTTTAAAGCGCGTTAGGAAAATATTTAGACCAAACAGCAAAATGGAAATTACCAATATTTTCTAATTGGAATAAATTATCTACTTAGCAGTTTCCATCACTTGTTCGCTACAACTTCTTGTCTTTGAAGGAGATTACTATTATCCATTTTCACTTCTACTCTCCACTCTTTCTTTACTCTTCACCCTTGTGATTACAAGTGGCAGTGTAAGTGGCGTGTTTACTAATTTTGCATTGTTTTCCTTATTTACTTCGTTGTGGCATAATAAACTTGTATAATTTCTGTTGTGTAAAAATTTAATTAGAAGCAAAAGTTTTAATTTGCTAAAATAAAAAAAAACAAACAAAACAAAAAGAGAGGACTTCATTTTGCGCAAAGTATTGTAAAAGCTGCAGCTGTGCCTCGTAAGCTCGAAGCTCACTAGAGTAAAAGCGCGGTAGACAAGCAAGTAAGCACAGCAGTGAGGCGGCGCTTGAAACGAACGGCAGTAGAAGTTGAGTAAGAAAGTTTTAAACAAAAATGTTTGACTTCTCGACATTCACTAATCCCGAAGCACAACTTAACTTTCGGTTAACTGGTAGTGTTCTTGCTGCGGCTGCTGAATGAAGGCGGCATGCGAAGACGTTTACATACAAACATCTCCGCGTCACTGCGTTGCGTTCGCTGTGGCAAGTGAATCGGCAAAGAACTTATAATTAGTCCACAGCGACTTTTAATAGATCCAACAGGGAGCGCACTTGGTGCTCTGGTATATCGCAATCGGCTGAACTCGAAATTATGAGCTCAAAAGTTCAGTGAATGCTCAGAGTGAGATGTTTAATTGTTGGAAGCATTAATCAGCTTGGCAAACTATTTGACCTTTGAAGTGAATTCGTTCGTGACGAAGTATTCATGTGCTCGCTATTGTATATATGTATATGCACTAGCTTTCAGCATATTTATGTATGAACTTACGATATATTTATTTTTGACAATGGATTTCGATTTTTTTTAATTGAAAAAATATGGTTTGGCTGACAATTTTCGCTGACTCGACTGTACTAAGGTCTGTTAATATGAGCTGGAAGTCGTGTTTACTTTGTAAAAATATTAATAATAAAAAAAATAAAATAGATTCCCTAGATTATTCCTATATTACCATGGGTGGCTAAATGCTTTGACTTGTCGCAGTCAAAGTTAGTCTTTACAGCTTAGTTCGCCGTCAATTAGACTTTCTATTGTGTCTTTCCTTGCAGCATGTCGTTTCAAACGATAACGTTGATTCGATTTACAATAGTTCTAGTAAAAAAATCATTATTTTTCTATGGGTGGTTTTAATGTATAAATAACTCGCGCTTTCTTCGATAAAAGTGAAAACGTAAGCCAGTGGGTAACCAATGGTTCGGTTACTACAACAGAAAATCACGCGTAATTTGGGTTTCTTCGACTCCGTTCCGGTAATGTTGATGTCAAACCACCAGCATCACGCTTGGGAAGACTAATTGTCGAAAATGTCGATAAAATTATGGGAAACCTTGATTGCGACAAAGACCTTTTAGAATTAAATATGGGTGGCTACGACAAAAAGTTTGGTGTCTAGGAACTATAGGTGTTAACCTAAAAATCTAATGGACAAAATTTCCATTTGCGAATCGTTGTTGAGCCACAACTAAATCGGTGCATTTCTAAAGCGGATGGTTCCGTGTGATGAAAAGGTTGCCAAGCCAGGTTGACTGAAAGTTTTCGGTTTGGCCAATCCTTTGTATTGGCAAAAATTGGAAGCAATCGATCAGTAGGAGTTAACTTTGGCCTAAAAGGAATTATGTTCTATTCTAGAGCTTGGTTGGAAGGTTTTTGGGTATCTGTCTTATAGTCCGCACCTGTCTATGCCGAATGCTTTTACTAGTAAAAACTTCGTGTCAAGAGAAGCTTATGAAAATCGGTCGTCGCAGTTATTTACCAATAGGAAAGTGGTTAGGATTTATGTTCTTATGATAAAGAGGAACCAATGTGTATCCGTGACAAACATTAGTTTTAAGTTTAAGAATACAGAAATTGGAGAATTCTTTTTCATAAAATTAAACCTTCATAAAAGTAGGATTAATGTTGCTTCGAACAGCAACGATACTCATTTAGCGAATTTCATGGCCACAAGACATTCAACTATGAAATTCATGTATATATGTATAATATTTATTGTATATGTATTATTTATAAGTGGCTACATTTTTACGCCCCAAGTCGACGCAACTTCACAATTCGCCGCCATTTCGGTGGCCAGAACTGTTCAAGGCGTAAACTTGTAACAGTCTGCCAAAAAATTTATGAGCGTAAATTATTTTATTACCCAAACACACAACCCAAACACACCACCAATAACAACAATAGATATAGATAAATCTAAGGCGACATCACGAGTTCTCATTACAGAATTGTGTGCGTAAGCTTCCGCCCATGCAGCATCACAACGGAATCCGCCAGGCAAGGCAACATCGCCGACGCCAAGTCAATAGATCTTTTTATTCCTCTTTTATAGTTTTTTTCACCGCAGCATATTGCAATTATTGGCTTTGATTGCGGCCCGAGCCGACAATGAACAATAACATAAATTTTTGAAAAAAAAGTAAGAAGTACTCGATATTTATGCGTAGTTATATGCCAGCGTTGCCACACTAATATAAAAAAAAATTAAAATAATAACAATTAGTGACAGAAATATTATCTCCACATAAAGCCAAGGCCCAAAGCAGCTTTCTAACGACTTCTAGATCAACTAATTGCCATGTGTATTACATAACCTCAAAAAAAAATTTTCATTTGACTAAGTTAAACTCAGTTAAAACCCTTCAATAGACTACCTTGAATACAATTTTAATATTATGACGTATTATGACGTGTTATGACCTAGCCATTTCCCATAAAGTTCTACCAATTCGTTGAATTCCAAACTCAGCGTCTAAATACACAACTTGTCAGCACTTGACTGTTGCCAAAGTGTCTGCGGTAAATTGCCCAGCTCAACCACATCAACAACAAGGACTCGCTTACAAATATCCATAGCTGTACAAAGCTGTCACGTACATCTCATAAGAGTAGTGTGCGTAAGCGATGCTCTACGTTTGTCATTCAGTATCCCAGTGGAAAAAAATGCTTTTAATTTTAGTATGTAGACAAATATGAATTTATTGTTGATGGTAAATCGAAAAACAACTGGTATAAAGTGAATTAACTGGTATAATTAAATGGACTGTACTATAATTCGTCTTTATTTGCATTCATGCGTTGAACAAACGCTTAATTATTTTGAAAAATTAATTAGAGTAATGGATCCATGCAGGATGGAATTGTATCACAAAGTCCTGTCTGAAATTTCATGAAGATCGGTTGAGTAGTTCTCGAGAAATCTGGCCAACCGATTTCAAAAACACAGTTTCGAGAAAAACGCGATTAAAGACGGCGAATTTAGCCTCGAGCGCACAAGTTCTCAAGGCTGTATAGCCGAAATTATTACTCGAATCAACTTGAAAATATAGGGCTATATTCTAGAAATGTTGTAGGGTTTAATAAGACAGTAAAAAAAGATTTTTTGAAACCCGTAAGCTCATGTAGACCCTTAAATAAACGGAAGGAATTTTAACATACGGATTGGCTTCAGTTAGATGATATCTTTGGACGAATTGGTGATGATTATCTTTGCTTTGATTAGCTGGTGTGATCCACCATAAATGCGTTCCGCGGGGGAATCCATTAGTAAGGACTACTCATGGATTTTTCCCTAAGTTAATGCGCCGTTATATGCTGCCATGAATGTGAAAGAATTTTTGACCAAATATGGAACGAAAGTCATCCCTTAGCCACACTATAGATTTAGCTTCCTGTAACCATTAAAAGTCATTCGCTGGGGACACTAAAGGTCATCCCAGCCGAGACTTGTAAAATAAGTATCTGTGGAAAATTGGATATTTGTATTGGCTGCAAAGGAGCTTATTTTGAACTCAATAATAAAGATTTACCGTTCCTATGACAGTCGGGTCTAAGTAACCGGAACGGAACCGGGTTTTATCCGGCACCAGGCTTCGAAATTACTTCGGGAAAGTTTTCTGCCGCTACAACAACAACATCAGATGGCATATCTAATCCAAAGTACGAGAGTACAACAACAACTCTCTGTGGTTTTGAAAAAAGTTTTTCTAAAAAATCTCAGCTTCATCAAAGCCTGTTAGCGACCTTTGAGTCTCTCTCTCCTTCTGAATCTTTGAAAGTTATAGTTACATACTTTGTAAGATTTTTGAATAGTTATACTTTCTCAAAGGAGAGATATAAAGAACTGATGAAGGGACTGACAATTTTGTAAACAAAATTACGGATATGGATCAATTAAGTGGTAGTGGTGCTGGGGCTCATACCATGCTGCTAATGTCAGCTGAGGGTTTTGGCAAAGGGAAGATAATGACGTCTCAATAGATGGAGACCCTAGGGGAAATCACACCACTGGCCCTTCTTCCAATGGACGACGTTACGAAGAGGATTAACTTCAAGAAAGAATTTTAGAACTACTCTCGGCAGCAAGACCACACCAATGGCAAGCATTTTTCAAGTAGAAGTTTTTAGTGCGTAGAATTCAATCTCCACCGCAACTATCGTAACCAGCGTATCGCCATTCTTAGCGACAGTCTAGCGGCGCTAAAAGCGATCTCAGCATAAGAGATTAAATTGCTTTTAGTAGAGGAGTGCATAGGAAGGCTGAACCACCTATCAGTGTGCAACCGGGTACACCTAATCTGGGTGCCGGGGCATAAAGGGGTAAATGAGATAGCCGATGACCAGCGTCCAAGACGACGGGACCAGAACAATGCATCGCAGTGGGGTCCTAAACTCAACAGGCAGCAGGAATGCGCCATACCAAGTTGCTTCTAGGAGGGTACAACCTCTCAAGGTTTAAGGAAATAATCAACCTCCCTCGTTACAAATCCGCTTCCTCATCGCGCTATACACAGGGCACTGCAGGAAATACTTGTCCAATTTAGGCATAGTCTCTTGCGCAAACTGCCGAATCTGCGATATGTAACAGGAAACCCCAGTACGCCTGATTCTGGATTGTCCAGCAATTTGTTTAAGCACGCTTAAGGCCTTAGGTTCCATCTACATGGGCAGGGATCACATTATCTCAGTAGCGCCCAGCAGGCTCCTGGAATTATTCCGGATGGGGACGATATGTTATATATGAGAGGGCACAATACACCCTAGGTCACACAGTGCAATATCTTATTATTAACTATCTATCAATAAAGTGGCAATTTGAGTACAAATACTTGTATCTTAGAAAAAGTTGCTTGAAACTCCTCGCTGGGTGAAGTTATTATCAAATTGAATATTAGCAGACGCCCAATTGTCCCTTAAGGACCTTACTGTTAAACTGAAGCAGCCAAATATATCCATTTATGAGTTTATAAATAGAAGATACATACAAACCACACACACGTTTATGTATATACAAGCAAAAAATATTCATATGCTGTTGATGAAAAAAACAACTACTGCAAAATGCTGTTGTTCTTTGCATATTCCTTGGAATTTTTACGACATTTGTATGCGTGCGTGAGTATTTGTGCGTAAATAGCAGTGTGTGTGCCGAGATTTTGTTGTTTGTTATCTTTAGCTGGAATACACACGCGCACACGTACATATGATTAAAAAAAACTCTGGAAAATTTTGTAAAAATAACTTTACAAGGCTTCTTTAAATGTATGGGTGTACGCAGAGGCGATCCGACACGCCCGACAAAAAGGACATTCACAGCTTCATCGGCGTCACGTGACCTCGTTGCGAGAGTTCAAACGATTTGTCGTGCAAAAAGTTTGCCCAACAAAGGCGGCAAGGACAGTGCTGTGTGCGTGCTGACACACATACACAAATGTAGAATTTCATTACTTTTCTCTGTGTGTGTGTGTTGTATTTGTGAAAGTTGTGCAACTAAATATAATACTTTCGTTTGTATTTACAAATGTGAGTCAATGCGTCCGCCGTGCTGTTTGTATGTGCACTCTACGGTGTGTGTGTGTGTGTTTACGTTTGGAAAAGTGGAGTTTAGTAAGGCAATGGATTTTTATTCCTTACTTCTATGCAATTGTGTGTGTGTGTGCGGTCTTCCATTGCGTCAAGTCGCCAGCTTGACGCCATTTTTATAGCACTGTCATTGGCAGCAGACAGACAGAGAGACGAGTTTACAATTGTAACAGTAGCTGTGCACACACTCACACGCAACTAACCAAGAGATTTACAATGTGTAATTGCAAGTGTGTATGTGTAGGTATGTGTGAGTATATTTATTGCACTAACGACCGCGATTATTGTCTTTGCTTTCAATTATTTGACACCACGATTTGACGAGGGTCTGAAGAAGGTCTCTGAGATTTGGAAAGGCTGAAATAAATTTTAAAAGAAATTTAGTTCAAATAGAGCTGATTCTTGTTAGATTAGATATATTGAAGGATTAATCCCTGAAAATTGCAAATTAAAGTTCAGTTATCAAATTAAAAAGGTTCAGTCGACACGAAATTGAGGTTAAAGTTCTTGAAATGTTATTGTCTGTACCGTTTTCAAGTTAAAAATAGTAAATTGGAATTATTTGCTCAAACGGGTGGCAAGGTCAATATTTTGTTATTGATATTTAATTATAAAACGAGTAAATAAAAAAATCGAGGCTTTGTACTGCGACCTATGGTCTATTGTTCCCTTTCTTATATCACATATGTTCGCAAAGGTCCAGCATTCTGAACAAGAGCCTGCTGGGAGCGACTGAGGTGACGTGATCCTTATTCAGGTAGATGGTGCCTAGGGCCTTAAGCCTGCTTCTGCTTCATGTCACAGTATCGGCAGTTTGCGCAAGAGACTACTTATGCCTGTGTTGGATAAGTGCTTCCTGAGCAGTGCCCTCTTTAGAGCACGACAAGTAGGCGGAATTTGTCTCGGGGGGAGGTTGATCACATTCTTAAACCTTGCAATGTTGTAAACTCCTAGAAGTAGCTTGGCACGGCACATTCCTGCTGTCAATGCTGTTCTTTCTCCACTCTTTTCTCCCTCTGGAGCACCAGCTTTATAGTGCAGGACCCCACTGCAATGAATGGTTCTGGCCCGATCATCCTGGAGTGGCTATTTCGTTGGCAAGCGCATTGCTAGCTACCCCATTACGAATGATATGCCAGGATTCTAGGAACTGTCATGAAACAGAAGGCCTAATCAAGTGGAGAGAATATTCCCCAACAGCCGTTGTACGTTACAGGCTATCTGTTTTATCAGACCATGTCGAGGATCTAACTTTGTTTGGATCGGTAAGTCATACCTGATAAAATGATGTAAGCAAACAGACGAAGCTGGGTTGGTTCAACCATACAACTGTGCACTTTGTAAGATACATACTGTTTCTTCAATCAGACAATACATGGATGGGACTACTAGGTACTTTGCTTAGGAATTACCTGGTATTTTTTTCCCACTTTTTGGATCTGAAAAAATAATTCCCGTTTTTAAATAAAAAAAAAACTCTGAAAAAATTTTATTGGTGTCTAGGTCCAACCTTCACTTTTTGGATGAAAGAAATCCGATTTTGTCAGCTCAAGGATTTCTTTTTTTCGAAACATACCCAGTAAAATATATATTTCTTTACCAATACATACATATAAAATACTAAAATTTCCAATTCGACTTCACTTTGACTCCAATTCATCTGCCCTGACATGTTATTTTCTACATTTGCTTACACTTTCTTAATTTTGTGTTCTTTTTTTCCTCTCCTTCACGCAATTCAGCAAACCTAATCGCTAACTCCGCACCGCGAAAGCATTATCATGGAACCAGCGCTGCAATAAAATATATTTCATGTACTCGCCTTTGGCTCTGCTAACAATTGCAAACGCACACATACATAGTTGCTACACTTACCACGCTTGCCACACTTGCCGCTGACAGTGCGACAGACAAATGAGTGCGTGGTTGGCAGCAATGGAAACGACTACCAAATGGTCGGACTAAGCGACTTATTGGCGCCGTTACAATTTAAGGGGCGACAAATGAAAACAAAAACCGTTAATTTGTCTGCGTGTGTGTGCATGTACTCAGTATGTGGGTATTGGTGTGTAGTGAGACTTGTGGAACTGCTCTTTGCATAACAATATTCTGGAGTGCAGTGGATATTCTAGGATACTTGATATATTATATGTTGACAATATTTGCCATATTTTATCATTCTATAGAAAATTGTGATAGTGCTTTTCAAATACTCGTGTAGAATGACTTCAATAGCCAGCAGGATATACGGGATATGCGTAGAAGTTTCAAAAGTAGGCTGAATATCATAAATGCACACAGTAAAGATTAAGCAGTTCTTAGTTAGGTTAGGTTGAAAGTTAGAGCATGACTTCTATTTTATCATATTATTACTATACTGAGCCCATTTGGGCTTACTATTGACTTTCTTGCTTAAGCGCATCCTCTTTTGAGCTTTTTAACGAATTTTATGTTAATATTCTCCAGCTCGGAATTTTTCAATTGCAATTTACAATTTTTAATAATATGTATTTAGCTTAGCTTGAAAACGCTAAGTGAAATTTTTTTACTCAAAATGTAGTTTTTAATGGAGGAGCCCCTTAAAGTATGCTACATAAATATCAAATTGTGTTTTAAGTAGCGCTATTGAATTCTCTCTATTTAAAAAATTATAAATTAGTGTTGTTTAAAGAATACACTTATATATAAATACTGCTATATGCGTTTTCTGCTCCTCCTTCTTCTTTTTCTTCTTCTCTTTTATATTACTTTGTTAGGTTAGGTTTTGTTATCCTTCCGGTGTCTGTGCTTACTTTAGCTGCTAAGCTTTGTGTTTTTATTTTTTCAATTCTATTTCCTCCTATTTATTTACTTTTCTAGCTCTATTTCCTCATTTCTTACTCATACCTCCTCACACTTCTCCTTTCTTCTTTTGTACATACATTTTTGTTTATGTAACCAAAACCATTTAGTAATTTGCAAGGATTATTTTCTTAGTCGACTTTTTAGTGCTCACACATACATGTATAAGTGTATTGAGCTGTGTGTGCTCGTGTTGGGATCCCCTTTGCTGTTTACACCTTATCAGTAGCTTTCTAGAGCTCAACATTCTAGCTTGTTCTAAAAATAGAAAATATTTCTATTCAACTTTTTCTTTATTTTTACTGCGCAGTTTACAGTTTCCTTTCTCGGATTTTATTGCCGAGGTGTGAACACCAGTGAAATGAAAGTCGAGTTTGCTTTTTACAAATGAGATTTTTAAGTTTATGACTGGGAAGTATGTAGTATTATGTATATATAGTATTTGGAAAATTTTTAATAATAATTTTCTCTAATAAATACATAAAACTTAGAACCTTAGATATTATGCTATGTTGTATAAGTGCTATAAAGGGATAAACAATAATGCGTCACTGCGTATGAGTGACATTTTCTATTTTATTTCTTAATTCTTTCTGAATTCTGTGAGAAATATATTTTGAGCAAAAAACTATTTATTATATTCCTTTTCGTATGAAAATAGTCAATTGAGATGTTTAACAAGTGTATTAACAAAATAGTATAAGGACGTCCATAAGCGTAATAACCTTTTCGTCGCTGCAGAAATTTCTTTTTTCGACGTAACTGTTATTATTAGTAGAAGTCTTTTCGACGCAAAGTATAAGATGCATAAAGTTTAAAGTTTTTATTGAAATTTTGAAAATCATTGCGCTATGTTTATGGGGGTTGTGGAGAACAATGAGCCGATATACCCATTTATAGCACCAGAAGACATTATTACCAAGAAAAAAAAGGAGAAAAAAAAATAACGTTTCCTAAGTTGCACTACTTATTTTAGCGATTGATCGCTATTTGCAGCAAAAAGTCAGCCAAATATCCTCAGATTCACAGTTTCGGTGTCTGGTGACTTGATAACTTATGATCCGATTTCGACAATTTTGAGACTTTATGATGTAATATCTCAAGCTCACTATTAGTATAAAGTTCATTTCCGATAACTTTACTATAACCGTTACATAGAAAGTACAAGTGGTTGTATGCCTATTTGCGTACCTTTTTGGCACTATAAGATAATGTCAATGTTGGAAACTCAGCTATAACCGCATAGGCGGTGTCTATGGCAATAAAGAAGAAGATAATGTCAATATAATGTTGTTCAACCAATCGGGTTGTAATTGATAGAAAACTCCCTGAGATATGGGATTTAACCTTAAATTGGCGATATCACGCTCATTTTCCAATTTTTATTTCGACGTTTATGAAGCCCTTTGTTGATATCTTATTTGAAAAATTTAATATGTACCTCGAAAGGAACAGATTTAGTTTCATCAAAATATCTATGTATTTACTCAAGTTATCACTTGCATGGACGAACAGATGGTCGGATTTGCGGACAGTCACCCGTTGTGTCATCTTGATGATTTACATATATATAAATAACTCCATATCTATATTGAATAGTTTTACAAGTAGATGATACAAACAATCGTTATGCGAAAAAACTATAATACTCTGTCTTTTGTAATGAAAAATAAACAACAAATCTAAGAAATATGCTTATAACATGTGGAAGTTAACCAATATGACATGGCGTATGAGTAACCAATCTTCTGTTTTTTCACTTTTAAGAATATTTTAAATTTCCGATATTTGACCATATATGTTTCAATATTACTGCACAATATTTTTACACAAATTCTCCATGGAATATCCAAGTAAATAGCCCACTTTTGCGTATTTGTATAAGTATAGTGTATATGCTTAAATGACCAAAACAACCTATTAAATTAATAAAATGCTTGCGTGAACGCGTGCGAACGCATAAAACTGCCACACACGCCACAATAACTAACAGCAAAAGTAAAATAAATCAATGTCGTGACCAGCAGAAAAGAAAACACACCAAAATGTTAGATAAACCCAGACTGAAGTGGGGAAAATTTGTATAAAAAAAATAAAATATATAAAAGAGATATGGACACAAATTATAAAAAAGTATAAAAGCAGGGAAGTAATATAAAAGCCATAAATAAACACACACTCGTATCGGTGTCTTATTATAAAGAGAAATAAAAGACGAAACATTGAGGCGCAGACAATGTGACGTTCCCAAAAGATTAGCATTTATTCAAATGAGGTTACACTCTTGCCATAAGCGCACGCAAATGAGCATGCTCATACTTGCACTTGCACTTACTATGCATATGTGTAAGAAATGTCCATGTATATATGTATACAATGCCAAATCCCTCCGCATTACAATCAACTGGGTATTGTAAGTAGTCAACAGACTCAGTGGGCACAAAAAGAGGCCATTAAATTTGTATAACACAAGTTTTAACCTTAGCAAATGACCATGAAAAGGCGCACAACAACAATAAACACTTTCATTTTCTTGGTTATGGTATGGTTAGATTTGGCGCCTAATAGTATGCTAATCTGATGTGTAACGTAAAGTTGGCATTTGTTGATGTCTGTAGTCGCTATTACGTTATTTAACAGAATATGACTTCGCGCGAACTGTGTAATTTACAAGCAAACACTTGCGTAATTTATGATAAATTAAGAAGATTTGCTTTGGTTTTCGAAATGAAAAGTTTTGTTTTTATGTTTTGTGATTTTTTTATGCCTTAGTATATATTTTTTGTGTGTTAAAGTGTTCTAAGCCAGCGCTACTATTTTTATGACAGCTGCTTCTTATGTTAATAGAGTCATAAATGGGAACTGTATAAGTAGGCGCCACTAATTTGTGTTGAGATTTCACGACACGTTTGAGTTTTACAGCCCGAGCGCTAGTATTACCTGGTTATTGGTAATTAAAGCGGTAATAAAAACGCAGAATACTAACTACGCCATAAATTTAACAGTAAATTAGTGACTTCAAAGCACAGTGCTGCTTAAGTAATAAACATTTTTTTTGGTGGTTCCTTAGTTGCTAATGAAAAGGGTATACTTATATTACATAGATTGACCACCACCCTCAATACAGTCCACAATTGGTCATAGTAAGAGGGTCTTGGGTTAGACCCGAAGAAAACGGATCTGCTTGTGTTTACGAAAAAGCACAAAATTCCTCTATGAAGCTTCCCCTCAGTAAATGGGACACAACTCTTACTCAAGGACCGCTCCAAGTACCTTAGAGTAGTCTTGTACAGCAAACTGCTGTAGAAGCACAACGTGGAAGAAAGAGTGAAGAAAGCTAGCAAAGCAGACGTGTCGGCAGATGCACTGGGTCTACGCCGCAGCTATTTTAAGACCATTCTGCAATATTACGGTGTACAAGCATAGCGAAATGCACCTATCGGAATCCAATGGAAGCTGTAGGCTCAAAGGCTCGTTGAACTTTTCATAATGGGAGCTTTAAGAACAACTCCAAGGGCGGCTATGGAACTGGTACTAAATAAGCCAGCTATAAACCTCTTCGCTGAAAACTGCATAGCAAAATCAGCGGGGCGATTATTGGCTACAGGGGGAGTTGCATATAGAATCTTCGGGCAAAGCTCGGTGGTTAATTGCGGTTTGGCAAATACCGACTACATGATTCCACTTTTCAACTGGGAAAGAAACTTCACAGCTTATCTTAGCTACCCTTTAGGCGTAAGTCAGCCTTTTAAGTTCTCAGATTACTGCAGTATATTTCTAGATGAGGTTTCAAGGCAGTAACCTCGGTTCCAATATCGCCAAGAAGTGTCTTGGGAAGCCGGGCAACAGTGAAAAGTGTTACCAGAAGCAAGCAACTTCACTTCTACTGGGAGCCAGGCCACAAAGGAATCAATGGGAATGAAATAGTGGGCGAGATGGGCAATAATGGTTATGGCTAACATCCGAAAACGTGCGTTGTGAAAACCATGCATTGGCTTTTCGACGATCTGGAGCTTGATAAAGAAAATCCACAACCGATGGAACGAGCTACCTGTGTAATTAATATTCTCTCTCTCTCACCCACAAAGTCTATTTTGATTATTCCGCTTTTCTTATCTATAACAGAATCTTTTCTCCTTTCCGAGCTAGTCAAAGTCTAAGTTCGAAATGAGACCTTTTCCACGCTTAAATTTATTACTCGACTATTCTTTAAGAAAGGTTATGAAATTTTTAAAATTTGGCAGAGGAGAAAACTCCTTTAAAATATAGAGTATTTGCTTATTGTGTATGTTATGTGATCTTAAAATGATTTCTGTAATATTTTATTTGAGGTTTTATAACTAATCATAATTTTTATAAAATAGTTTTTAATAAAATATCAATATAAATTAATTCATAACAGTACACATCCTTTCATCATTCAATTGAAAGTTCTCCTTGAAAACATATACAACCAATTTATTTCATTGTACTTACCCTTACCCTGTTGTTTTTTTGCGAATTGGCAACTCTGCCATTAATTATGTCAACTAAATGCTGCGTACCGAGTGGCGAGCATTGATGTCGTCACACCGACTGACCTTCAAATAAATGGAAAAAAGGTAAAATATAACAAATAAAAAACATGTATTATTGTTGTACGAAAAAAAGGGATGAAGGCAGAGCAAATAAAAATACATATATATGAAGGCACGTAGAAATTAATTATAGTATATTAGTGAAGGAAACGACAAACGGAAGCGCAAGTGCGCTGGAAGTTGTATATTTTCATGAGTGGTAGCCTTGAAGTAAATTAAATTATGTTACATCCGGGCAGACAGGAGAGGAGAGGGAGTTATGCGAAGTGTGGGCAACATACGCTGGTTGAATCAAAATAACTTAAATAGTTTAAGTACGGCTACATACAAAGTAATGATTTAATCAGTTTATGTAGCAGAGTGTAATGTGTGAGCGACACGCGAAAGTAGTACAAATACAGGGGAGTAGGAGAAGAAGATGGCGTACATTCGTACATTATAAATTATTGCCTTTAACGCGGAAATATAATGACTTATTTATTCATTTTTGTAAACATTAAACAAAAATTTATATTTTTTTTTGTCAGACTCGTGTTTTAGCGAGAGCATCATAATAGCACATTTGTTTGCGAATCAATGGATTGGAAGTGAACAGCAAATATGTGCATTTGCAAGTTTTATATTTTTATGAATTTTTTGTGTTTTTAAGTAGAAAAAATTAATTTCAATAATACATAATGGTTTGGAAAAGTATGGGACGTAATAAAGAAATTAGAGGAAGTTTACAAATTTAATGAAAAAGATGTTAAGTTACGTTATGTCATGTTATGTTATGTTAAGTTAAGTTATATTAAGCTATGTTTGAGTTGAGTTAAGTTAAGTTAAGTTAAGTTAACTAAGTGAAGTTAAGTTACGTTAAGTTAAGTTAAGTTATGTTAAGTTCAGTGCAGTTAATTTAACTTAAGTTAAGTTAAGTTAAGTTAGGTTAAGTTAAGTTAAGTTAAGTTAAGTTAAGTTAAGTTAAGTTAAGTTAACTAAGTGAAGTTAAGTTACGTTAAGTTAAGTTAAGTTATGTTAAGTTCAGTTAAGTTACGTTAAGTTAAGTTAAGTTAAGTTAAGTTAAGTTAAGTTAGGTTAAGTTAAGTTAAGTTAAGTTAAGTTAGGTTAAGTTTAGTTAAGTTAAGTTAAGTTAAGTTAACTTAAGTCAAGTTGAGTTCAGTTCAGTAAAGTTAAGTCAATTCAAGTTAAGTTAAGTTAAGGTGAGTTAAGTTCAGTTCAGTGCAGTTAATTTAAATTAAGTTTAACTAAGTTAAGTTAATTTAAGTAAAACCAAATTAATTTACGTAAATTTCAGTTAAGGTCACTAAAGTTATGCTAAGTTATATAAATTTAAGTTAACGGATTTTAAAGGTAATATTGAAGGTTAACAATATAATTGTTTAATAAACGATATATATAATAGGGTTAGCTTTGGTTGAAGTTACGTTAAGTTCAGTAAAGTTGAAGTGACAGATTTCAAAGTTTAAATTAACGTTTTTTAATAAACAGTTTAAAGAGATATTTGTATATAACATTGTTAACTTTACATTTTAACTTAATTAGAAATAAGTTACCCCAAGTCATTCAAATTAGTTCCTGAAATTTACTCTTCTAAGCTACGCTCAGTATTAATTTAATTTCATTTTCCATCCAATTTCCTTGGCTACTTCAGCTCAGCTTGGTTTGAATGCCCGAAAGTTATTAAAGCATCACTTCCATGGCAACCAGCAACTTCTAAACAAACTACTTCCTTGCTGCTGTTGCTTCTTCTTTTCATATTTTGAAGGCTTCCCATACAAAACATGCATATATATGTTAAGTATGGTTGTGTATGTGTATAATACCTATATTTCCGCGTTGTGCCGTGCACCGAAATCGTATTTTCTTCTTCAACAATTTCGAATAATTTGAGGAGTTTCTACATCAACGCAAAATGCAAAATGCCAAACGCACCAACACTCACACAAATGCGCACAGTTCGCAAGGAAATAGAAATTTGAAGCTACCACAAAAATACAAATGTGAAAATTGAGTGTGTAAAATGGATAATGGCAAAGAAACGTGCACAAAAGGGAGGCAAAAGTAGTCTGCTTTATGAGAAAAAGCGGCTGAGCGCGTGCAAGGATGAGCAAAGGCAACCAAATTTCCTACTATCGCAGCAGTTTTGTTGTTGCGCGGCTTGTCTGTGGCAATCTGTTTGTTGTATTTGTGTGTTGTGAGCACTTTTTGTGCTCCAATTGCACCAAAAAGCATTTCGCTCCTGAATGATTTTTCAATTTCCCTCTTAACCGCCACTTTCGTCGCAACAAATTCGCAAAAAATGCCACAAAATATGCGGGACCGTTGATGTCTGTGTGTATGTATGTGTTTAATGGTAATAGGAGCCCTGCAGAGCAGCTTCATTGTCAAGTTGAGCAGTGAATTGGAGTCTGAAATAAGTGGCGCTTTTAATATTAATAATGGATCGCGGAAATTTTCAAAAATTATTTTGAAGAGCATGGAAAGTTATGTTACGTTCAAGGTAAGTTCAAATTAAGCTTAAGTCAAGTTTAAGTTAAGTTAAGTTAAGTTTAAGTTAAGTTTAGGTTAAGTTTAAGTTAACTTTAAGCTTAAGTCAAGTTTAAGTTAAGTTAAGTTAAGTTGTGTAAGTTAAGTTAAGTTAAGTAAAGTTAAGTAAAGTTAAGTAAAGTTAAGTAAAGTTAAGTTAAGTAAAGTTAAGTTAAGTAAAGTAAAGTAAAGTAACGTAAAGTAAAGTTAAGTTAAGTCAATTTTAAGTTAAGTTAAGTTAAGTTAAGTCAAGTTTAAGTTAAGTTAAGTTTTACGTAAAGTTAAGTTAAGTTAAGTTAAGCTAAGTCAAGTTTAAGTTAAGTTAAGTTACGTTTAAGTTAAATTTAAGTTAAGTTTAAGTTAACTTTGCAGATTAGTGACTTAATCTCTCTTAACCAAAGTACTTCCCCCCACAGCATATTCTTCTTCCAAAGATTTTCCTTATGCCTTATAACTTCACATTCCTTAGGACTTAAGAAGAGCCTTCCACTCTATAAGTGGAGTCATTGAAAGATGGCTTCCGAGAAAGAGGTAATATCAAAATAAGTGAAAGAGAGTTTTCCTACCAGTAGTCATCCTTAATATTAGAAAAATTATTACATATTGGAAGTGTACTTTTATAGTATAGTTCAGCCGATAGTATATACGACTACGACAGCTCTCTACCAAAGCATGAAATCGCAGCTGCTGTGCTGAGTGAATCCCTGTGGCCACAAGCCACAAATTTGTTTAAGCCATAGATTTATACGCTTGGAGCCATACATATTTTGTATGTCGATTGAGCATTCTAGAATTTATATTTCCATGCGGATTTCTTTTCACAAAATGAAAATTCATGTACCCGCACATATGTATGTATGTGCAAATATGCCAAAAAACTTAAAAAACATGGCAATATCAGAAAAAGAACGCTATTAGCCACACACAAATGATAGCAAAATGAAATTCATGCAAATCACAGGTCAATGCGCTTCACTTGATGGCAATATGATTTTTTACGCACACATGCACATTCAGATTTACATACATAAGCACTGATAGCAAACACTCAATTGCTTGTTTATGTGTGTGTGTTTGTGACCACTTGTGCAGTCCAATTCTCATTTTCATTTCAGTTTCACCTCATAAATATTAACTGTTGTTCAGTTGTTTCACAACTCGTCTGCATACACACACTTGCAAACGCATATGCATATGCTATACATATGTATGTATGTACATAATTGCAGTCAGTGCCACAAAACCAAAGTTACACTGCATATTTTTTCGATTCTGCACCTGTGTTGGAGTGCAAATTATTAACTTTGCTTGCCGCACATGTAAAGGCGGTTTATTACCTGGCGTCGCATGCACATTAGGATGGATCAAAAGTGATCAAAATATAATAAGAGCGGGTATGATATTTACTGATACATTTTTTGTAAAGGGTTACTTGGGTTTCCTCGGGGAAAAAGCAGCCTTTTTTCAATAATTTTTTCCTCATATAAAAATTAAATATTTTATTTGCATATTTTATTGTTACAAACATACACTATTGACAAAGAAATTCTAAAATTTTTGGAAAGAATATGTTAGACTCGGCCATTGCGACGCCATTTCCGATTGAGTAGTTCTCATGGAATTTTGATTTCATTTTTGAAACCCGTAAACCCATGTAACCCCTTAAGTGAATTCTCGAAAATAACATTATTTTATGGTTATGTTCTACTTTCTGCAGGAAAATCTCTGAATTGGAGTATCTTGGATGTAAGAGGTGTTTTCAGGGAATTTTAAATTTTGGAGAGTCCAATTGAGATAGACAACATGGGAACCTGGATTTTCACCTAACCCAAAAACTCAGTGGCCATGGCATACTTTAGATGCTACCATGAAGCTTGCACAGGAAGTTTTTCGAACCAAAAATATTTAAAAATACCCAAAGTCAGAATCTTGCTATAAAAAAGTACATCATACAACTTAACCCCGATTAGTTGTGAATAGGAATCTTAAACAGGGAAAATACCCTAATAAATTCATCAGAAATGCCTAAAGCTTACAAAGCGCCCTGTGGGATTATAAAAATAACCGATAGAAAAAAATTTGGTGAATCTTTAGTAAAATACTTTTAATAAATTTCAAAATAAAGAATCGACCTAGCCTAAGGTATATATACATACATAAGTTGTAAAGAAATATGCATTTACAAACGCACACACGAAATCACATGCATTTGTGTGTAAAGAACTGATTCAATGGTCTGCAGCCGAATTGCAGCTGCAGCTGAAGTGAAACTCACTGCACGTAAATAGTTTTTTGCTCACTTGTTGTTCTCTTTTTTACAAAAACACTTTAAATTGGAATTTCATATTTGTCGCTGGTTTATTGTTGCTGTTTTTTGCGAAATTTTTCTTCCTTTTTTGCTCTGCGGCATACGTGTGTCTCATTTGCTGTTCTTTTTCTCATTTTTATTCCGATTGTCACGAGTTTGTTACGTGCCACAAATTCGGGGGTTTCTTCATGCTGCTGCTCAGGGACATTGAATTTTAATTCACTTATGACATACTTTTGTGGGATAACAAAAGTGCAGCAGAAAGTCAGATTCATTCACAACAGATGCCATTGCAAGTGTGTGTGTAAAAAAGCGAATTAAAGTTAAATTTTCTTTCAAAAATATTTTTAATCTAACTTAATATATATTTTTTTTGGTATTTTGTGAGATTATCAATTCAAAATAAATTAGATGGAATATATTTTGGAATGATTCAACATCCGCCGACAAGCTCAGCGTACTTCGGAACCTATACTGAATATACTCAAAAACGCAAAGTCCGGCTCAAATTTCAGCATCTGTAAAAGAAATCTGGAAAAACACCTCCGGTGAAAAGAACAGGGCAGCATTGGATGTGGGACCTCCCCTTTGTTGAGTACGGCTATATTAAGGAGGGCAAATTCGGTGTGGGATTCGAGTCGCCGTCGCCGAGTCCTGGCATTCCCCCCGGTGGATGAACGTCTAGCCACAATTCGCATCAAAGCGACGTTCTTCAACATATAGTTGGTTTGTGCCCACGCCCCGATGGAAGAGAAGGACGATATGACTGAAGATGTTTTCTTTCAGTGCTTGGAGCGCACCTAAGAGAGAGCTTTCAGTGCTTGGAGCGCACCTAAGAGAGCTGCCCCCGCCACGATGTCAAAAGAAGGTATCTGTGGCTCAACGGTCAGTAAATTCAGCCTTCATGATGAAACATCCCCAAATGAGTTGAGGCTGATCGACTTTGCCGGGACCCAAAATATGGTTTTCTGTAGTACTAGATTCCTGCATAAGAAAATGCATCAAACCACCTGGCTGTCTCTGGAGCGAAAGGTCACCAACCAGATATGTTGTGACGGAAGATACGTCTTCAGTGTTTTAAACGTACGTATGCGCCGTGGTCCAAACATCGACACGGAACCTTTATCTTGTTGAAGCCAAGATACGCCTCTGTGCAGCAAAAAACAAACGTCGAAAAACAGAAGGAATGTTCGACGTCCAGAAGATGCAAAAAAAGAGAAAGGCCGAAAGGCGTGCGAAGAGCTTGACAAGCTGGTCCACAGACGTAATGCTCGAAAATTCTACGAAAAGATGCGGCGACAAACAAAAGGTTTCAAGACCACAGCATACTCTTGTAGAACCCCCAGAAGTGATCTAGTGCCTGATTCCTAGAGCATACTAAAATTATATAATTAAATTATACGTGCCTCTCCACTAGTTCAGAGGTTCACGTTTTCAAATTATTGATGCGTGAAATATCAAAACAGATGAGCTAGCTCGGTGATCCTGAATCACATTGGAATGGTGTTGAGTTGTATTCTTATTGGGATCTTACGTTTCAGCACTTGTCGGCCAATGGATCTCATGTGCACTTAGACGCTATATCGTATCGCCAACCGTGTCAACAAATTTGCAAAAACGGCGCTTTTTCGATTTGTAAGGATATGATCTGTTATATGTTAGTATGAGGTACAGTAAGGGACCGACCAAGAAGCTGTCCCAGTAAGACTTCCTGTTTAGGATCTTCCTCTCCATCTAACCTAACCTGACTAAATTTATTTATAGATGTATTAAATATACCTGGACTCGGTCCACAAGCTTCTTTTTCATTCTAAATTTCAATTCTTTAATTTGTTTTTTTTTTTTTTTGTTTTTGGCAGTTTTTAATATTAGTCACTGTAAAATAGTATCAAACAAAAACAAAAATTGTACCTATATATGCCAAATTTGCAAAAAATATGTGGTAATTTTTGTAATTTATGTACATACCTGATAATACAAAGAAATAATATACATAAATATAGTATAGTATAGCTCCTTCAGGCTTCAAGCGGACAATGTGACTCCGAAAGAAATATTCAAGGCCACAGGCAGCTGAGTCACATTATTAAATGTTGTGGACTTTTAAAATATGGAAATGTTAATTCTATGCATATGAAGTACACCCACACACACATATTTCTGGTGCCTAACATATAAATCACAGCAAAGTTACATCACGCAAACAACACGTTTTTTTGTGAAATAAAAAATATTTTAAAATATCAAAAGAAAAGCTAACAAGCTTTTGTATGGAGAAATAAAATATACATGGATGCATAGCTGTAGATAATATTATATATTCTACATATATACATATGTTTGTATATGTATGTACATTTTGGTGTAGTGTAATTCCAACATATTGTGAGTGAATACGCGTATATTTTACAAAAAATACATTAATTCACAAATGATAGCAGTCATCTTAGATATGTTACATATACACACATAATAAACATGTACGTATGTATGTGTATAAAATATGTGTTTGTATAAGTTTGTTGCTTTGCAGTGAAACGCGCTGCTTTTGCAAGTTTATTTGCTCAGATTACACGCATTACGCAAGCAAATATCCTTAGCAAGCGCTTTGGCCGCTGAACAAACAATAGATACTTACAGCACAAAAATATTTACAACCGCCGAAACACACAACCACACATACATACATACACACACATATAAACGTTTGGCATATTTACGAACTGAGAAGACAGCAATATACATAGAAATTTATGTATCCGCATAGAAGTATGGCCGACATACAAATATACGAGCTCGCACAGTTGTAGGACTAACGCTTTGTGTACTGCTTTGCTGAGCTCCTTGGCGATGACGACATCAATTTTTATATTATTTTCAATTTGGTGTTACTTTCTGTTGTATCAGCGTTTTTAATAAAATATTATTAAAGAGAGACGTTTTTTAGTTGACCTTCGAAACTATGAAAGAAATCGTAAATATTAATAGAAATTGTCGAGAGTCTAAGAGCCTTTAGCACTTCTTCTTCTTTATTGGCGTAGACAACTTACAACATTGGCGTAGACAACTTACTCGGTTATAACCAAGTTTACAACAGCGCCCCAGTCGTTCTTCCTTTCCACTGTTTGGTGCCATTTGGAGATTCCAAGTGTACTCAGATCCTTCCCCACTTGATCTCTTCAACGGAATGGAGGTCTTCCTCTTCCTCTGCTTCCGCGGGTACTGCAACATGACCTAGCCACCGTAGCTGCTGTCTCTTAATTCGCTGAACTATGTCAATGTCGTCGCATATCTCGTACTGCGGCATTCGCCATTGCCAATGTGCAAAAGACCATACACCTTCGACAGAACCCTTCTCTCGAAAACTCGTATCGCCAACTCATCAAATGTTGTCTTTGTCCATGCTTCTGCAACATTTAGCAGGACGGGAATAATGAGTGATTTGTAGAGCTTGGTCTTTGTTCGTCCTGTGAGGACTTTACTTCTCAATTGCCTAATCAGTCCAAAAAAGTACCTGCTGGCAAAAGTTATTCTGCGTTGGAGTTCGGGACTGACGTTGTTGTTGGTGTTAATTCTACTTCCAAAGGTTCCAAAAGGTTTATGCTGTTTCGTCTTGCGCCCGTTCACTATCAGATCCATACGCTTCGCTTACTTATCTAGATTGGAGAAAGCCGAACTAACGGTTCTTGAGGCTAATGACGTCAATATCAACGTCGTATGCCAGCATACGCCAGCACCAGTAAACTCTTATAGAGGATTGTACCTAGATTAAGTTCTGCAACTCGACTTATTTTCCCCTGCAGTAGATTGAAGAAATCGAACGGAAAGTAGTCGTCTTGTCTGAAACCTCGTTTGGTATCGAACGGCGCTGAGAGGTGTTTTCCGATCCTGACGCAGCTTTTGGTGTTTCTCATCGTCAGCTTACACGGCATAGAAGCAGTTCTTTTTCGTGCTGTCAAAGGCGGATCAAAAATCGACGAAGAGGTGGTGTGGGTCGATCTGCCTTTCACGGGTCTTTTCCAAGATTTGGCGTATGAGGAAAATCTAGTCGATAGTAGATTTTCCAGGTCTAAAGCCACACGGATAAGGTCCAATCAGTTTGTTGTCGGAGTGCTGCAGTCTTTCATATACTCGTACTACGCTCGATACTAAGGAGGCTTATCCCACGGTAATGTGTGGTTGAATAGTTCGTCAGGCAATCCATCGGCCCCGGCGCTTTATTGTTCATCAGATGTAACTTCTTCATAATCGAGCAATAAAACGTTTGCTCTATCGTCATCGATTGAGAAATCGGATTCATCCTCACTATTAGCTCTACGTTTTCAAAATATAGATCTCAGGACTTATCTCACAATGACATCAAGTAAAATAGATCCTGGTATCTATATTTTGGAATTATATGATCACTTGGAAAATGGCAGGGACAGCACCAAACCTTGCTTTCCTATTTTTGATGGGACTTTCAAACAAAATCCCAGTTTAGTGCCAGATAAATACATATAAACCGCGACCTCGTGAATTATTAAATACTTTTTTTATTTTGTTAATATTTTTGCTTAAGGCCCGCTATATGTAGTCGAACAGTACGTATGAAAAGCACTTTAAAATATTACATTGTTAATATAAAATTGTTGCATACTTTTTGGCGTGCAATAAAAACGCCTACGGCAAATAGCCAACAGCCATAATTCTAGTTGAAATTTTGGCACTTTAGTGAAATTGCAATAAATTTGATAATGCAATCAGTGTGCACATGTGTATGTGCGAATATGTTTGTGTGAGTGTGTGTATGCGTGTGAGTGGGTGTCGTGTAATGGGAATTAAATCAGCGCAAAGTACATACATTAATTGTTGTGACTGTTGTTGTTGCTGGGAACAACAAGGAGTCATGCGACAGCGATAATATGTGTAATATACATACATTTATACATTTTTATAACAGCTCATGTCGTTTTTTGTGTGTGTGCGCGTACATAAAAGTGTTAGTAACGAGCAATAAATTGCCAATGGCATTCGCGCTGTCACAGCAAGTGCTGGTTATACATACATACATATGTGTGCGTTCAAAAATAATGGTTCCCTTTCATATACTACATTCCCTAAATAACTAATATTCTCAAAATCCCGAAACATAGCACTGGGTTTTGGTATCCTTTTCAGATCCGAAATGTTAAGTATCGACCTTCAGTATGTTTTATAGGCACTAAATATATTTTTACGGTAAAATTTTTGTGGCTCGAAATTGAAATTTTAGTTATAAATTTGCGGCAAGTTTAAGACAATATAATTTTTGTATTTATTGAGCGTTAAAACACTGCAAGATTTTAACTGGATTAACAGATATTAACTTTTAGCAGATATTTTAGTTACAAGTCATGTAATTTTCTTTTTTACAGAAATTCGGAAGTGAAATTGCGAAAATATATTTTCAGTAATTATAAGTTTTTTTTTAAGTTTCATATGGTTCGAATTATTCGGGATCCCGAAATTTGAATTTGAAATTTCGGGATTTTTACCAATTTGAAGTAGTTATACAGAACTTTTAAGTAGATTTCAAAGTACATGGTATCTCTTAGTAGATATTTTGGTAAATTTGATATATTTTTTTTTACAGAGTTTCGAATGTGAAAAATTCGGAATCCCGAAACTGGATAGTTTTTAAGCAATTGTAAGTGATTATTCAGAGCTTTTAATTAGATTTTAAAGTAGAAAGTATCTTTTAGGAGATATCTTAGTAAAAATTTATGTAAGTTTCTTTTTTACAGAGCCTCGAAAGAGAAAATTTTCGGGATTCCGTCATTACCATATTCAAATTTCGGTATTTACACCAATTATAAGTTGTTTTAACGCCTTATATGATTTGATTGACTGAGGATAATTATTGAGAAGAATGGCTAAACTTCTCCTTTAATTCGTAGTAAAAGTCTTGATGAGCAGGACGTTTTTGTTGCCTCTTTCGAAGAAGCTCTCTTCTATAGTCGAGAACTGATGCTAAGTTGGTCAATGTCATCGACTTTAGAAGGTTTTTTAGAAAATATGTAAACACAAAATAAAAATAAAAAAGCAATATCCAAAAAAGTACATAAAAATCGAGATCCCGGAATTTTGATTTTCACATTTCGGGATTCTCAAAGCAACCCACTATATAATGTATTCTAAAAACTAATATGCAAAGAATAAAAATTAAAAACTTATATCCAAAAAAGTATAAAAAAAATCGGGATCCCGAAATTTTTATTTTCACATTTCGGGATTCTGAAAGCAACCGATTATATAATGCATTCTAAAAACTAACATGCAAGTATTTAAATAATAGCGCTAGCACCCACTCGCTGCCACACAATCATCGAGAATGCTTTTGTGTGTATATGTATGCATGTATGTATGTGTGTGTAATAAAATTTGCATGTGGTATGTTTTTGTGAATTGCGCTGATGGCAGCCAAAACTGCAAGGAATGCGCCGCGTTTGCTTTGAAGAATATACAAAGAAACACACCACACACACACACACACACACACACACACCATACGTGCGAATAGTTATTACGCTCGTTACTTGTTTATTGCGCTCATTGTATGCCTTGCGCCGCTGCGTCGTGGCGAGATAAAATCACAAACGGAAGCGTAAATGCCACAAGCAAAAGCGAACAACAAGTGTGCGATAGAACACACACGCACATACACATACACACATATGTGGTTATGCATGCACAAGTGCAACGTTGCCGCAAAAACGCTTCCAGAAGTGCAACCGCAACGCCGCTGCGCGACTTTGTGGTGGCGGCGTGGCAAAAAGCGCAAGGCAACAACAACAACAACAGCACATATATGCAGAGGTAAATAAGCGCGCGCTAAGCTGAGCAAACTGGCAAGGCCTTGTTGAGCCAGGGTAACCGAAGCGCCTTCAAGTTTCATCTACACACATTAAACCACTTTAAAGCCTCGGCCGTTTTGTGCGCCGCAGTTGAGCGTGGGACGGATATAACGGTAGCGCTGGCAGCTGTAGCCCAACAAGCGTTTAACAAGGCGGCCACTTGACTTCCGTCCGCATGTCATGTACCTCCGGCACGGCTATGCAACCGCTGCGGCAAGCGGCATGCCACAAGTGATTTTTGCTGCTGCTTGCACTCGTCTTTCTCGGTTCTTCGCTCCATATTAATTCGCCGCTTATCGGCTGCTTGTACAAAGTGATTTGCATTGTCCTTTGCAGCGCCCTTTCGAGACTTTTGAGTCGTTTGAGCCCAAGCGCCGTGCCGTCAATTCCTCCATAATCCGTCACGTACTTCACTCGCTGGCGCTCCGGCTTCTTCGGTGCGCGCTGACAGCTGCTGCGGAAGTCAAGTGCGGGTCAACAGCGTCGTCCTGTTGGCGCCGCTGGCGAATAATGGCACCAATGCGACCGTTATATGTGGCGTTGTCAGCGCTGTTGCCTGCAGTGTGGCCGCGTTGCCGGAAGTGGAGTCGCTGGCAGATTTATTATAATTTCTGCTGATCCAGCGATAATCAAATGAATTGAGTTTCGTTCGCTGGTGGTGGATGGTGAATGGTGGTGTGGACGTAAAAGCACCACAAATTAAAAAGGTATGCAAATTTGTGTAATTGAAACTGGCGTTAAGCTGAGAATAATGGATTTAAAATGGAAGTTGTGCTTGGCAATCGAATACAAATGAAACTTAAGAGTGAAACCTCTCTTCCCCCGGCGAGTACTGCATCGAATACTTTCAGAGCTATGGTATTTTCACTCATACGGCGCGCCTCGAAATCCAATGCAGAATAACTCTTGCTGAGTAGGCAATTGAGAAGTAAAGTTCTCTCTCGACGAACAAAAGCCAAACTCTATAAATTGCTCATTATTCGTGATGAGTCGGCGTTACGAATTTTCGAGAAAAGGTTCTGCGGAAGATTTATGGTCCTCGCGCATAAGCTTTACGAGACATACGACAAGATTGACATAGTTCAGCGAATTAAGAGACAGAGGCTACGCTGACTAGGTCATGTTGTCGAAATGGATGAAAACTCTCCAACTCTGAAAGTATTTTACGCAGTACCCGTCGGCGGAAACAGAAGAAGAGGAAGACCTCTACCCCGTTGGAAAGATCAGGTAGAACGACTGTCGCACTGTTAAAAACTCTATTTAAGCCACGTAAGCGGTGTCTGTTTCAATAAAGAAGAAGAAGAAAATAATTTAAGTGATTCTATGAGTTGTAATGATCTCAAGTTCTGAGAACAGTATGTATGAACTATATGTCGAAGATATTTGAACAACGGTCTTTATCTCAAGAACTCTTCAAGAAATTGTTGAAAAAGTCAGAAATTTTGCCGCATTGATTTAATTGTGTGATTAAAAGTTGATACTTCAAAGACACACCTGAACTCATTTCACAGATTGGTTGATTCTAATATATGTCGATATCTCCAAGACCTACCAAGACTTATTTTCAACGTTGGTCTTGAAATGATGACAAAGGGCAGGAAGAAGTTATATTATAGTTGAGTCTGTTTTCAATATATCCAGATATTTAAGGAATATTTTGCCGTTGAAAAAGAATATTTCTGCCTAGTACTTCATATGTTAAGGCACAGTCAAGACATGCAAGAACTTAATCTATAGATTATTTTCTAAAGAATTTCGGGAGATTTTTCGGAACCATTTTTGATGATATCAAAAGAACTACTGTTTGGGATTTTGGAACAAAAATACCTTGTGTTTGTGTGTTTTGATATAAAGAAGCTGTCTTAAGAGACCAAAAGCAAAATGTTTTGATCAAAAGTCTCTTTTCCTTTGACAAAGAGTACTCATGGCGCGACAATGGATGGATGAATAAATTCGGACGAAGTGAATTTATTTTTATACTCCCTTGCGTAATTTTTGCCACCAGCCCCATTACGACTTGTTAAGAGTGAAAAATGAAATTGCACGATTTTGTATGTAGAAAAAGAAATGAACTAATGAAATTACCTTTTCTAAATTGAGCTTGCTTGGTAAAAACAAGAATTTAAAGTAAGAAGAATGACAGTAAACACTGCTGGTAGAAGAAAGAGAAATAAAAGTGCATATAAAAATACATTTGATATATATATATATGTATATGAACAAGAGTTGCCAGTGAAATGATGACCACCGGTTGCGACATGGCGACGTTGGCTTTTTACTGCCACAAGAAGAACAAGACGAAAGAAGCATAACAAGCTGTGTTATACAGTTTCTTGATAACTGAGTGAGAGTAGAAGATAATATAATAAGAAATGAGGAAATATATTTTACAGTACAAATATATAGACACGTTTATACTCGCTGCCACCAGCGAGTTGTGTAAATTTCATGCAACTAAATATGTCTCATTGTAGATTTTTCTCATCTAAGTGTCAATTCTTTTACTACGTGTTTGCCTTCGTTTTTTTTGCACTTTTTTCATCACACTTTCTTTTCAATTTTAATTTAAAGTTGGTCCACTTTGGTATTCCAAGTTGCGTAAGAGGACATTTTCCGCATTGCTGGAATTCCGCTGACTCAGTGCTATGCTACCTAGGTAGCTCGTTGTAGAAACACATCTTATGTATGTATTTGTGCCGTAGTTTTGGCAATGTCAAAGCACGAAAATAATGGCAATTAAAATTGAAATAAAAGTGAAATTGCTTGGAGTGGATTTTTGAAGTGCCAAAAGTGCGAAATAACTTTTTCACAACCAATTACATTTTATGAAGAAACTTCAGGCACGTACAGTACATAGACATACTCTCCATATTGTATGTATGTATGTGATTATTCACTGAAAGGACCTTAAATTATAACTTTATGGCGGCAACAAAGTTATATTCCAAATATTTTGGCTAGAATTTTAAAAATTTCTTATATATGGGGGGAGATTGCAACTCACTTCGAAAATAGAGTTATGCTCTCCTAAAAAATTATACAATATAATTCTTTAAAAACGTACTTAAATTAAAAATTTTGAAAAATTGAGACATATGTATATATGTATGTACATTAGGGTGATTCAAAATTTTTTTTTTTTTTTTCAAAATAGGTTCCTAGACACCTCTAAGAAAGCCTCTCCAAATATGAGTTTCTAATTGTAACGGAAAGGTCCTCCGCCTAACGGTTTTCTATTTTTTCTTATTATCAGATAGAAAAATTTATATCTCGCTTCCAACTACTTGAAAAAATATGTTGTTAATTAGGTTTTGTAGGAAATTGAATGGTATTAATAGTTAAAATTTGATGATTTTTGGGAAAATTTTTTATTTCTTAATAATTTTATAACTCAATGAAAAAAAATTATTACGAATAGGTTTTTGGAGAGACTAACTTAGAGGTGCTTAGGAACCTATTTTTCTGAGTACCAAACGAAAAAAAAAAAATTATTTTTTTGATCCACCCTAATATGCACTGATTTTTGACGATGAATATCTCGTAAACGCTTAACTTTATCGAAAAATTACAGCAGACCATTTTTATAGAGCAGTAAATTTCCTACAAAATTATGAGTTTCATCATCCATAATAATTTTTTTTCATTGAGTTATAAAATTAATAAGAAATAAAGAATTTTTCCAAAAATAGTCAAATTTCAACCGTTAATATCTTTTAAACGGTTGGGTTTACGAAAAAATCATAAGAGACCATATTTTAGAGCATTCAATTTCCTACAAAACCTAATTAACAAGAAATTTTTTAAGTAGTTGGAAGCGAGATATAAATTTTTCTATCTGATAATAAGAAAAAATAGAAAACCGTTAGGCGGAGGACCTTCCCGTTACAATTAAAATCTCATATTTGGAGAGGCTTTCTTAGAGGTGTCTAGGAACCTATTTTTGCGAGTACCAATTGAAAAAAAAAAAAAAATTTTGAATCACCCTAATGTACATACTTATGTACTTTTAGGAGAAAGAGAATAACCCATATAATGATCCTTTCGGAAGAAAATATTTAATAAATTATTTAGCTGGATATATGATAAATTTCTATATTAAAATGGTGGCAACGCTGCACTAAAATTATTATGAAAATTTCAAAATTAATTTAAATATTAAAACGGTAGCAATTATGGACAAAAAAATTTTGACATATATAAAATAAATTTTGATATTTAATTGGTAACAACTTTCTACAATAAATATTTTGATTTTTTTTAAATAAATTTCATTATTAAAGTGGTGGCAACTCTTATCTTTTAAAATTAAACAAAAAAAAATTAAATATTAAAGTGCTGGTTACAATGAACAAAAAATATTTTAAAATTTGTAAAAAAAATTTCGATATTTAAATGGTGGCAACTATGCACAAAAATACTTTGATATTTTAAAGCAATTTAAAATAACTTTTAATATTCAATTGGTGGCAAATCTGCACTAAAATTTTTTTGAAAATTTTAAAATAAATTTCAATATTAAAATGGTGGCAACGCTGCACAAAAATATTTTAGCATTTATAAAATTAATTTTGATATTAAATTGATGGAAATACTGCACAGAAAATATTTCGAAATTTTTAAAATAAATTTCAATATTAAAATAGTGGCAATATGGACAAAAATATTTCGAATAAATTTCATCGTTGAAATGGTGGCAACTCTAAATAAAAATAATTTAACATTTATAAAATAAATTTTGATATTCAAAAGCTGGCAACTCTGCACATATAATACTCGTATTTTGAAAATCTTAAAATAAATTTAAATATTACAGTTTTGGCAAATATATAAATATATTAAAATGATGGCAACTCAGTACAAAACATATATTGATACATACATATATCTAAATTATATCACGTTGGGAATATATCAAGTCATTTTTAATATATTATTTATTTTACATTTTGATCAGATCAAGGGCTTTTTAAAATAATCCAATCAATTTGGTTTATGTTTTTTAAGGGTTCTTCTTCCCTCCTTATTGACGAAGACACCGGCATTTTTAAAGGTTACCACTTTCAATAAGTAAGTATGAATATTTTAAGGGCCGTTTTTTCAATCTGCCATCTGTCAGTTAAGCTCTGATTAACTTAACTAATACTTCTTCTTTCGGCAATATTAACCAGAACTTTACTAAAAGATGGTTGCGAACTAGATATTGAGAAAATGACCGTAAATCTACGTCCATATAAAGAGATTTATATAATTTAAGCATTCGGGTAAAGATGTTTTCGTATTTACACTTTGAAGCAACGAAAAAACCCTCGACTTTAACAAGTAAGGAAAAGCTAAGTTCGGTTAGATTTGAAACGGAGGCAACTAACTTCGGACATGCACTGACCGCATTCACAGTGGAACCATAAAAACCTTCACCGACTCCCTCTCAGTGAATGGCATACTTGGAGTCAAACCACCACCCTTTGCAAACGAAGAGCTCGAGTTGCCGCGAGAATCGAGAGTGACTATTTAGCAGCTTCGTTCTGAATAATGTAGCACGTTAAACTCCTACTTATCCAGAATTGACCATGACATATCAAACATATGTCCACCATGCAACGGTTAGAATCCACCACCTCTTTGCATACCGAGCTAAACCTACATATCTTACCCCCTCTCCCTGGAGCTCCAACCCCGTCGAAACAGCATGTTTTCTGGGCCTACCGTTGGATGACCTCGATGATAACCTACCACCCCAAAAGGGACTAGATAACCGTTACAACAACAACCGCTACGTTACAACAAGAACCGCCAAATGTTATATCCGAACATTCTGTACTCACGCAACTTTTAAGGATCAAAGCCGGGATTTTTTTTTTTGTATTTCAACATTATATGGTATCTGACAAGTTGACAGATATTTTCTATAAGAAGTTCGCAATAGGAACTTGGGACCACATGTTCCATATCTAAGGCTTCAATAGTTTTGATCCGCTTTGAACAATTTTTGGTCATAAATCGGTACACCTCAAAGACACTATTCGTGCAAAGTTCTATCCCGTCATATTAATTGTTTCTTGATTTGTATACTGGAAAGTGAAAGAAACAGACGAAATTTAAAATGGAAAGTAGGTGTGGTTGTAGTCCGATTTCGCCTATCTTGACACTGTTTAATAGGAATATCAGTATAATATTACCTACCAAATTTGATAAAAATCGGTGGAGTAGGTCTTGAGATATGGTTTTTCGCCTTTATAACTTATTATTTAATTTCTCAACTCTTTTTTAAACAAATAATATAATAATAATTTGCTTTGTATTGCTTCCTGGCAACCCCAAATATCAATTTCCAAACTTCTATCCCTTTTTAAAAATAAATAGAGTAAAAGTAAATTACATATCATATTTCAACACTTTAGCCCCACGTGTCTGGAGAATTCCCATCGAAACTTATTGAGAACACAAACAGCATCATCACTGTCTTTGCTTTCATTCAATTTTGCTAAGTAAACAGCAATACAATAAAAGAACCGTAAAGTGCAGTTAATCTTCGGATTGCAGCGTGACTCAGAACGCGTCATCGCTGACAATATTATAAACATATCTACATATATACGAGTATATAGCCACATACATATGTGTAGATATTCACTTGAAGAAATATAAGTCACGCTGAGAAAAATGCTGCGCTGATGCTCTTGGCGAGTGCAGACACGCAATAAAATTTCCGAAAATTATAAATTTTCCATGTCACTTACAGCGAAGGTGCTTTTTTGCTAAGAACTCTTGTGATGCACTGCAGATGGGAGTGTTTTTTACCGTACACATGGCGACGAGTCACAATAGAGGTGAGCTAATACTCACAAATATAACGCGCACTCATGAGTAGATATGACAGTAGAATCTACAAGGCAGATGAATGTGAGGAATAGTTGAACTTTAGTTGCGTTGAGTGTTGAGTAATCTATAACAAGCGCAACGGGTTGAACGCTGAAAATAAGGAACCGCTTGTACTGACAGCAACACGTGAGCGTGCAAGAGAAATAAGAAGAAAGTAGGAAAAATAACGTGGCAGTGATGAAGAGTAATTTGTCAATATCACTTGTCATTTGCACACAACACCAAATGTTTGTTTCTGAAGGCAGCTACGAAAGAAACGGAAGTGAGGATGTAAGAGCACATAAAACGGAAACGGATGCATTTCAAACTTGCTAATGTTAACCAATGAGCGGCGGGCTAAAGCACAAAAATATTAAAGGAGCGTATATAACAAGGAGATTATCAGAGAAAGAAAAAATTAGGTTTCATAACTTTTAATAAAAATAGTCGAGTCACTAAGCCATCGCCGCATACATTTACTGAAATACGAATGTGCTCCCAGAAACAACAAGAGCGCATTCCTGCAGTAGGACGCCGACGAGTCATAATATTTGAGCAAGTAGACTTTGGACTCGATTATATTATAAAGTATAGCGTTCTGAACATCAGAGTTACTCTTACGCAATTGCGTTCTGGGTATTGAATTTGGGTTAAATTCTTAATTATTCAGACCAGATTCGACATACCCAACATATGCACCCACTTGATACAACCTTATCTTTTCATGTCCTCTAAGGCCCACTCACTAAACATTACTAAGCTCCGACCTCGCTAAAAAAGTTCCTTTCTGACCCTTCTAAAAAAATATGGTAAAATGTTCATTTAATATCTGGGACTAAGACCTTTTAAGGTTATATTGAGACGCCCTAGGTTATATGCAGAAGTAATGGGTTCTATCTCCGCGACTGAAATGATTCCAGGAACCTAGAAAACTAGATGTTTTACTCTTAGTCCTTTTAATCACATTCTCAATTTGTGTCACTTAGATTGAAAGCTCTAAAGTTTTTTAAATGGGAATAAGCTGCTGCCTCATTAAAGTACTACAACCGTTAATTATTATTACTATTTGCTTATACCAGTATCATTAATTTATCCCAGTTTTTTGTTCGATTCAATACTCTCCAACGCTTAGCGACAGCTAACGCGTCGTTTAACAACAATATTACTTTGAGTTTAATCATTCAGCTGTGCATACTAAACCAAAATGCCAATAACTTTCCAATACGCCACCATAAAATTTCATGACAACCTTCTAAAAAAACAAACTAAAATCGCTCAAATCAATTTTTATGCACCTTTCCATCGCATATAGGTAAATGCTAGTGTGTAAGTGTGCACCACTTAGGGACTTACCACAGACACGTACAATTTTAAGCCCTTTCATAAGCACATCTGAGCTGCGTAAACTCTGCGGTTATTACATTGATCTGACAGTCGGCGTTACTTGTATTCGTGCGCAAAGCCCCTACATGTGCAGTATGAGTGAGGAAGAGTGAGTAACGGCGGTAGAAAAACTAGAAAAATACCAAAATAAAAATAAAAAGTGGCGAAAAAGCATTTCACCATTTGCTATTGCAAGATTGAAGTGGTCAGGTAGCCACTTGACTTTTATGGCTGCATTTGGAGTGCGCTGCATTTAACGGCATATTTTCCATATACCATTTTTATGTGCATCTATATGCATTTGATTTGATTGCTGTTGAGTTTATTTTTTACATTTTTTTCGGTCTGTTTTGTTTGCTTTGCTTTTTCCACTTGTCAACTCTTGACTTCGAATTCAAATTTTTCCACCTTTGGTTTTACATATATGCGATCGAATTTCAGTTTGTCGAGCTGACCGATTTAGTTTTCAATTGAACTATTTTCGACTTTTTCTCTGCTCTTGCGGTTCCTTTTTAGTTTGTGTTTTTTTTTTTGTTAAAAATCATCTGAATATCGTAAGCGACGACAGTTTTTCATTGCAATGGCACATAAAAATTCCATTGCCAAGCATTTAACTGACCTCAATTGCGTCGACTGATACCTGTCAGCCGCATGCGAGTTGTGGCAAAGTCAAGCAAATCCTTGTAGGACCCGAACGAGTATTGGAATACAATATTTATGCGCTAGATTTTCAATGGCATATAGTAGCTTTGAGCTTTCAAACGTTTGAGATGGATATGAGGATACATTTACAAACATACAAACGCGTTCTAAAATATATACAGATACTATATATTTATGTATTGTATATGCAGCTACTAAGCCCTCATCAACCTTCGAGTCGGCACCCCGAGTATTTCAGTTTTTATTTTCACTAATTCTACAGTATTTTTATACCCATGCTCACATACATATACACATACATCCTTTTATGTTTTCGCCACTGACAGCCGTTGCATTTAAATAACCCAACTGCTCAGCCATGAGTTTGAGGGGCTGTAGGCGCTAGTTGTTGGTGTTGGGGCAATATCTGCTTGTAGCATTTCCGAAACGTTTAACATTTGAATAGGTCAATCAAATGCGTTTGCCCTGCAACAGTCGGTAATAGCGGCAAATATAACTGTAAATACTTGGAAATCCTATATTGTGTTTGTGTGTGTTGCTTGCTGACAACTCAAGGCAAAGCCAGCGGGCGTTTAGCTAATGAAAACTCATGTCAACTGACAATCCATTTGTGTGGCAATATTCGAGTGAGCGATTGAGTTACGTATGTATTATGTGTTCAAGGTTGGCTAACTTGACAAATAAGCGCACGGTATCACGCTGTGAGGCGTGGTGTGGGTGCGCGACTTTAAATTAAGCGCGGTTTTTGCATTTTACTTGAGGCAACTGTGATAAGAATATTACTTTGTGATGCATGAATGATACGGAATACACGTATTCCGCGGGTGTTCCAAAATCTTTATCTCTCGATTTCGGGCTTATTGCTTAACTATATGTGATCTAATATTTGTCTTCGCTTTCTTTGTAACTTTTTCTAAGCCAATTATAATTAATATCAGAGCACTTTTTTGTCCCAAAGTTGGCTTTCTTCGATGACTTGCTTATGCTGATTTATTTCTCTGTATTTTGGTTTTGCCAACGATTTAGTTACAGCGCTTCATACCGACTTGAGGCTGCACCCTTTGGCATTAGCCTATACATTTATCTCTCAATGAGTGGGGTCTAGCCCTGACTTTCTTTATATCATTGTTTTATAATATACGTATGTCCATCTATTTTCTCTGGATTGGAAGCAAATTTCTTTCTTATCCCTAGCTCAGCTTCTGTTGATGAGTTAGTTTCTGCCGATTTTGGTTTCCTTTTCTTCCCTTCTAATGCTCAGTTTCTATGGCTAATTGAGTGGGAGACGGTATCTATCGCTCGGAGCTGGATCTCCCTTTTTCCCAAGGGCTGCAGTATTTTCTTGGCCGAAGTCTTTGAGGTCAGGAAAACGGCTGAGATAGCTAAAAATTTAGGAAACAACACAAGGAAGATTTATATATACATAAAGCGGCAATTAAGGCAATAATATATGCATATATACCGGGTTCCAAGCCAGGAAACGAAATAGTTGATGAGATCGCCAACAACGCCATACGTCTGCCTATCCAACCAGTACAGGAAATACGGAAGTCACAAAAACGATATACAATGAAATGTCCGAAAGGACAGACGGATCAGATCACACAGGTTTTTGACTCAGGCGGTCTCGAAAGAACTGCAGGACAGTTGTTGGCCTAATAATGCGTCGCAACCTGCTGGCATCACAGGCAAGCCGGATCAATATAAGTAATGACGATACATGTAGAAAGTAGGTATAAAAAAGACTCTGGAATACCTTCTACGCTCCTGTCCAGCATTTACAAGAACTCGTCGTACAAATCTAGGTGCTTCGCGGTGGAAGAAACTAAATAAAGTATCGCTCTTAAAGTTCGCAAAAACGTCGTTCTTTATGACGAGATTTCACACAAGTCGGCACCTTATGATGCAGATTCTTTAATATACTGCTAGAGAAAATAATTCGAGCTGCATATCTGAATAGGGAAGGTATCATCTGCCATAAGATTGTACAGGTGGTGGCGTACGCTGATGATATTGATAGCATAGGCCTCAACAACCGCGCTTTTATTTCTGCTTTCTTCAGACTGACTAAGGAAGCGGAACAAATGAGTTTGGTAGTGACCGAGGGAAAGACGAAATATCTCCCGTCATCAAACAAATAGTCGCCGCAGTCGCGACTAGGGTCCTACGTCACAGTTGATAGTCATAACTTCGAAGTCGTAGATAATTTCGTCTATTTAGGAACACTAAAAACAACGTCAGCCTTGAAATCCAACGCAGGATAACTTTCGCTAATAGATCTACTTCGGACTAAGTCGGTAATTGAGAAGTAAAGTCCTCTCTCGACGAACAAAGACTAAATTCTACAAGTCACTCATCACACATTTGGAACGGTGAATAACGGAGTCGAACGCAGAGCTGTACGAGATATACGACTACGGTGGCTAAGGCATATGGATGAAAAAATTCTAACTCTGAAATCGCAGGAAATATAGCAATAGTTCGAAATTCGCCATTTTCTATTCGAAAGCTAAACGTTTCAGCACACATTAATTGAATTCAGAAAACTTACTTCTTCGATTCTTACACATCTACAGGCTATTCTATAGTATTTTAAGTTATGAGCACAATCTCTTCTATTTAAAGCACCCAAACTTATTTTTGAACAACGATTTCATAGTTCCAAACCTTTTATGAAATAATCAAATCTTTATTATTTGTTTGAAATACTCTTCACAACCATTTCGCATTGTTGCGCACTCTGCGTGTCAGCGAACGTCATGAATGTGTCACCGCCTGCATCATCCCTGCACCGTCGGTCGAGTACCCGCAACCACAGTGAACGCAAAAATGCGGCGTTAACTTTCATACACTTAACTTGGCTAACTTTTCTAATTCGAAACAATTTTGCGACTTCCTTTGCCGCGGCGCCCGCACACATACAACCATAGCAACAAAGAATTATCAAGGCGTGACGCGCCGCCGTTGTATATTCAAAGTGCGCCGCGTTGCTTAACTTTGTCTTGCTTTGGGCTACAACTGTTTTCCCTTCATCCAGACGAAGCTCCTTCGAGCCATATATCGTCGCTTGTCAATTGCAACGTCACCATAAACGACATAAATTCATCGCTGTCGCTTTTATTTTCATTCAACATCCGCTGACGCTGGCGCTGTCGTCGACGTCGCTGTCGTCATAGCCGCCGCTGGCAGTGAATCCTTTACAAATGTAGCGAATTTAACTCAACAACTCCCACAGCAACTTTTAGCTACTTGCAAGTCGTGTCGCCGTCGCCAGCTCAGCGTACGTCCTTCCGTCCTCCAAAAGAAGGGGGAATTTTTTACTTAAACTACCGCAAAAAATTCCTTATTGGCGTTGTTGCAAAAACAAAGCGACTTCTAAAGTTGCTGCATGCTTCGCTTTGTAACTTACTTGCTGTCTTTGCAAAATTTCCTCGCAACTTCGTGGCGCAGGCGACAGGACTCGCACGCACGCTCGCCTACACAACACTTCGGCTTGCGGCACACGAGCGCCGCGATGGCCGGTCGTTGGAGCTTGCCTTCAGCTGCTGTTTCACTTTGTCGAGTTCAGTTTGCAAAACGCTGTGACACGAAAAGGATTATTAACGCGGACGAAACGTTCAAGCGTTGCGTAGTGAAGCGACTTAGCGCTGAGCAGCTTAGTGGGTCGCATTCATTATAGAAGCATACTTTTGTGTGCCACTTAGTATTTTTGAAAATTAAAAAATAATTGTATTTTTTTTACAAAAGTTTTATCAAAGACTGTTTACTTTTTATAAAAAGTTCAGTGTTTTTTGGAATTATTTTTTAGTGCAAGTGTTTTTTAAAAAGCGTATGCGATGTGCAGCTATTACAACGCGCCTACAAGTGTGCTACATTTGCTCATCTTGCCGGTCATCTTGCTGCTGCTGCAGTGCATACCGAATGGTTAGTTAGTTAATGTGTGTTCGAAAGCGCAAGTGATTAAAACAAAGCAACGGATGTTTAAAAAAAACTTCAATTCATAAAAAAATTATGTTGTCCAATAAAAAATATATATAAATTTGATAAACACAAATTTAAAGAAATAATAAATCTTATATAAAAAATATATATTGAAAACTATTTAAATAAAATATTTTAAATGTTATAAAAATGCGCCCTAATTAAGCGAAAGTATAAAAACTTAATACTGTAAAAATAAATTCAACAAAAAATTCTAAAATACAATTCCACTAAATAATATTAAGTTTAATCATGTACCATTTTATATAAAAAATAAACGGCTAAATAAAAAAAAATTACATGTAAAAAGTAAAATTAATTGAAATGTAAATATTCGAAAAGTAAATAAATACCAGTCATAAAAATAATATATGATTGCTTAAATTAAATTTCACACAAATCAATATTAATTAAAAAGCAAAAAAAATTTAAGATCACATGGTTTTTGTGAGAATCATATCTAATTTATCAAGCTTGAAACCAAGCCGAAAAATATTTCTTGAAACTAGAACTGCTTCAAAAGACAACTGCGTTTGAATTGTTAAAAGGATAATACGTGATATATGTAAACCATATAATAAGTCCAGTTAAAATAAAGCGATAATTTTGTACTAAATTAAAAGATATTTTATATAGCATAGTTAGACCCCATATATTATTAAAAACTGCCGACGGCTTCAACTACACCCGTCGCTGTAAAATATTTTCCATTGAGCAGCGCGCTTCTTAGGCAGATGTAATTAAATAGAAATTAAATGTGTGCTCTAGCCAAAATTAATTCAATCACTATTCCTTAGTATCTCAATCACTATTCTTTAATAGTACAACTTCCATCAAATATCATGACGTTTTTCTTTCCTGCGTTAGTAAAATCATGTGCTAAGCATGTTTTGTAGATTTCTGTTGCTAGCAGTTAGAATAGAAATGTTAACTATAACTGGGTAACTACTCCCATATCTTTCAGTTGCGGCTGATTTTTCACAACAGAAAATAAATTGACGAATTGATAGATGGAAATAAAAATGGAATGAAGAAAAGGACAGGTAAAGTTGGAAATAATAGATTATGTCATATAGCACCGATAGACAACGTCTGATTAAACTCATTACTCAGTTCACATTTACAGAAAAAATTACTCGGACATATACTGATGTGTTTGAGTCCACTAATAACTGCAGTTACGTAGCTTAGCAACTATAACTTCGAGTATTACAAGAGTAAAATATCAATCTCTTCTTTCTCCACATAATAGTTTCTATGTATAGCTTCTGATTGTTACAAGTTTCTATCTAACGCTACATAAACTAAATAATTTACATACTAGGGAGAAATTAGAATATAATATACAATATATTAGAAATAAGAATTTAGCATACTTCTTTGGTTAGTCGTCTCAGAATACTATTCGGAAACCTCATTAGATAACGACCTGTTTTAGTCTATTTCTATTCAAGTGTTTGGGTGAGTGGTAAGGCAAATAGGCTTTCACAATATTTTAAATAAATGGGAAACATACTTATCGTAAACTTAATATTGAAATCTCGTAAAAATAAATGCATACTTTTGCATTAAATTGAAGGATATATGATATTTCATATAGCTGCCTTGTTAAAATTTTTCAAAATAATAAACAAATTTGCAACAAATAAATTTATGTTAGATGATCGGAAATTTTAAAGCACTTTAGATACTACTCAAATAATATAATATAACACATAAAAAATATAAAATGTTTTACCACTTCTATTATATAAAACTCTTACACCAATATATCAATTAATTGCGTCAAAGAAATGCTTACATGTACTATTGTGGGCAAAAAATAGTAAGATTTTTTAATTTAAATTTCGAGCGAAAATCCATACGTCGAAACATTTTTTTTTCTAGGTTGATATGACCGCCAGTGACAACTGTGCCAACTGTCACATCAAACTAATCATTAGTCTTTCTGAAATAGATAAAGTGCATTCGGCGATTTTAACGTTGAGTGAATTTATGCCACAAAGAAGTTTCATTAAATTTTGTATGCTGAATCAAATTACTGGTTTCGAAACGTTCAGAATGTTGGAAGAGGCCTTTGGTGATAATAGTTTGTCGCGAGCAAGTATTTTTGTTTGATACAAATTACTCAAAGAGGGTCGAGTAAGTGTTGGCAACGAATCACGAACAAGACGACCATCAACATCAATTGATGATCAATACGTCAAAACAATAAAGGAATTGTTGCTTGGGAATTGACGATTAACGGTCAGAGATCTTATTGGTATTGTTGGAGTATCGGAGGTATCACTGAAAACCATTCTGAAAGATCATTTGGGCCTAAGAAACGTGAAAGCATGTTTGGTTCCGCGATAAGTCTTGAATCTATGCTTACGAACCAGAAGCAATCGATCAATCGGCCAAATATCGTGGCAAAGATGAGCTGAGTCAAATCTGCATACTTTTTGAGTATTATGCGTCATTTACGCGGAGCTATTCGTAAAAAGTGGCCAGAGTTATGGACCGACAACTCTTGGTTTATGCACCAAGATAATACACCGTCGCATACTGCATTGATTCTACTTGAGTTTTTCGCCAAGTTTTCAAGCAATGTGACGCCGCAGCCACCGTATTCATCTGACTTAGCGCCGTGTGCCTTCTGACTCTTCAGCAAACTCAAACGAACGCTCCGATGAAACCATTAGAGTCAATTAAAGACATTAAACGTGACTCACCACGCGTATTGAACACTATCTCGGAAATTGACTTTAACAAATGTTTCGAGGATTGCCAGAAACGTTGGCACAAGTGTATTGGGGTCAAGGGGAATTACTTTGATGCGGACGACATACATTTTGAAGAATAAATTAAGAATTTTCAAATTATGAACAAAGTCTTGCTATTTTTTGTTCATAGTAGTAAACAGTTTTTCGAGTAAACAAAAAATTATAATTATAAAACATTAATTCGACGGCTTTCACCTTCATTCACTAATATCTCTTTCTCTTGGTTTTCGAAAATTTGGCATATATTTCACCGATCAACAGGTGCGGCAATTAAATGTTTTGTCTGTGACTCCAGCGATAATCCAAGTTGTGAGAATTTGAAATCAAATCAAAGCATGGTGGCAGAGGTAAGTGTCATAATTATAATCCAAGAATAAAATGTTTTAATTTGCTAATATGGCTGTCTATGATTTAAGGATGAGATGATGAGAAAAAAAATATTATAAAAATTTAGAGTTTCAGAAGTGCAGCTTGTGAGATATATTATCACGTTGCAAATTTTGATAGAAACATTTTGCTGAACCATCAGCCATCAGTAGGGCGGTAACACAACAAGAAGCCCTTTAAAACTTTAAAACTTAATTTAAGGTATCTGCAATATTTCCAAAACTCAAATCAAGGACTTAAATAGTGTCTCCGATCCATAGTATATAGCGATAGTGTGTTTATATTAGTGAGGGTTATGTGGTTGGTTGGTTAGGGTTATATGTCCGTAATTTTATGTTGAAGAAAATATTGGAAAAAGTGATAAACGGTTAGAAAAACGAAGTACAAATAGCTAAAAATTTACTAATTTGCGGAGGTTTTACTATTAATCTTATAAGTTGAGAAATTGTTAAACAAAATTTAAAGACTTCACTTCCAAACTAATAAAACTGAATGATAGATTGAAAACAAGACACATTTAAAGTAATTAATTTTAAATAACAAATCAGAACAAGGGGTCACAACATATAGGTCTATTAAAGACAACTTCTTGCCCTTCTGGAGGTAAAACTTTTGATAAAAATTGAGCTTTTCATAAGCATCTGCCATGGCGAATTTATCAGCAAAACAAATAAATCGCCTTAGACAAGAACAGCTAGTAATCACTCTGTGTTAGTAGTGGACTGTAAGGTAGGATATCCTATTGTGCATTCTTTGCGCTTGGAACGATTTTGTTGCAATTCAACCGCAATTCATAAAAGTAAGTTAGGTAAAAGAGTCCTTACATGACGGTTGAACTTGACGATTTCCATTATTGTATCAACATTTTCGATAATTGTACTTCGAAAGCATGGAACATCTTGGACCATGAAATCAAAATTACATTTTCAGCCATTTGGTGTCTATTTTTGACGCGCTCTTAAACAATACTGAGTTAAGCAAATACAAAAACTAATATCTAAAAATATATTATAGTACGAACAACTATATAACGCCTTATAGATGAACCTGTCCATACTTCCATCTGTTGGAAAACTAATGAATCTCTTTTTACTATACCTAATATTAAGCCAAAGTCAAATAAAACCGTTCGCATCAGCAGAAGAATACTGTTATTTACATTGCGTCAACTTATATACTAAATCTACTACATATTTATAATTTTAATGCGCAAACACAATCCAGAATATGCGCAACTTAACTGCACTTGAGATCGTAAATCACTATCAGAACAAATAAAAAACCAAAATCAACAGTTAATATTGATAATAGCGTAGAAAAATTGGATTCAATGACAATTTTCCAAATAGTAATACATACATACATAAATACACAGATAAACAGTTGGCCGTGATTGTAATAAATACCTTGGCAAAATTTCGCAAATAAATTTTTTCGTTTAAGCCAAAATAATGTTGGCTCTAAGCAGACCTTGTTCGCTTGTTTACTTATCTTCCATGTACGCATGTATATGGCTGTGTGTATACGTGTATTTGGAGTTACTTTTGCGAACGACAACCGGAAGGCTACAAAGTCCATAATATCTATGACGTCTCTGATGTTTACATTCATCCGTTGTTGATCTTCGTATTTCTACAGCATTTCCTCTCCAAATTTTCTTTGCTTTACTTTTTTTTCTTTACTTGCATTTGGCACGAAATGACACACATGTGACTGCGCCTAGAAGCCGGCTACACATCTTCATGCGCGCTTGTCGCTGCATTTATCAATTTGTTTACTCTCGCTGGCAGCCACAATTGTTCAATTCTCAATTAGTAATCCAAACAAATTGTATTGTGCTTGGCTGCGGGATATGTTGGCCAAGCGCTGGAAGGCTGGTATAGGAGAGGTCGGTGTGGCGGCGCACATAACTAACGACCTCTTCCACAATTGACGGACACTAGCGCTTAGACGCTGGCGCGTTGCCAATGGTGTTTATATGTAGCTGGAGCTTAAAACTATATAATCTTCGAAAAACTAACGCAGTTTCACTGGCGAAAGTGGTATGGAGTAAATAAAGAAGTGGAAGAACTATGTTTAGTTGAGTGTTGGAGTCGTGGAGAATTTGTGTGTTTTTGAAATGTGTCACAAATGTTTTGTGTAGGAAGATTATAATTTCATTTTTGTAGAAATGTTACATAAAATGTGCAGTGGTCTGCACTAATCTGTTGGAAAATCTGTTAAAACTTCGTAATAGGTCAACAAACTTTAAATAACAAATATTTTTCGCTGAAGAGTTCCAATAAATCGGTATTTTCGGGAACGGAACTTCAGTCTGGCTATACTCGGAATTTCCGTTTCCTATTTGAAAATGTTCACTTACACAATATTATAATGTTCCAACTAGATGGCGTTAGAATGACAAAATCTCGTACTAAAATAATTCTCAGACTTTTTTATAATTGATTCTTCCAGTATTGTTTGAGCGCCCGTCAAAGCTAGATACCAGCAAAGTGAAAGTACCTATATTTCACAGCTTTTCTTCGATAAAAATAAAAACGAAAGGAGTCAGAAAATGTCAACAGTGCTTATGGTCTTGTTACTGTAACAGACAATCAGGCGTAATTGTGGTTTTGTGAATACCATTTCAGTAATTTTTATGTCAAAGATGTACTATGCTTTGCTCCCAAAATGTTGGTAAAGTAATGAATCGAATCCGGTTTCGATTCAGGACAAATATTAAACATTGTATAAATATCCTTTAGAACCATTCAAAAAAGGATGGATACAAAGAGATGTTTAATGTTTGGGTGCCTCACGAGTTTATGAAAAAATTCATGAACCGAATTTTCATTTGCAAATCGCTGCTGAATCAAAACAAAATCCATTTCTGAAGCGCCTGGTTACTAGTGATGAAAAAATGGATCGCTCACGACAACGTCAAGCCAAAACAGTCGTGGTCGAATCGTGAAAAGCCGTGTCAGAATTGACTGCCAGGAAGGTTTTGCTTATGTTTGGTGGGATTATTAAAAATCATCTTTTATGAGCCACTGCCATACGATCAAACTCTTAATTTGGACATGTACTGTCAACAATTAAGCCGTCTAAAGGAAGCATTTGCCTAGAAGCGATCAGCTTTGGCCAACAGGAAGAGAATTCTGTTCCATCGATAGTGATTCCTTAGAATCTGCGGGAGCTTGGTTGATAGGTTTCCAACGTACCAACTTATAGTGGAGACCTGGCATCAAGAGATTACTACCTGTTCCCGTCTGTAGCGTATGATTCCGTTGTTAAAAGTTAGCTTCTTGCTTGTGAAAATTGACTCTACTAGTGGAAAATGAGGAAAAATATTGGGAATTTTATAGTATAACACATCTACCATATTTGGGCTTTTTGTTCTACTATGATTAGAAGTAGAAGTATCAAAGGTAGCATAATTCAACATTATTAAATCTACTGTCCTACTCAATGCTTCTTCAGCTTCTATTTGGGATTTTCGTGCTCAACGACAGAGTTTTCTAATTTTTCTTTTGTTGGACTTCTCACTTTTCAATGATATTCGTCAACTCGTTTGGTAGTTCCAAAACTAGGCATCCGATCTGGAGCGTATGTCCATGTATCTACTTATATGTAAATTGAATCAGAAGATTAATAGATGAGGATTCCACCGTGACCTTAGTTCTATTGAACCATGTTCGGGACATAACTTGAGAAATTAAAAGAAAAATGGCCGGAAAAAATTCTGATCGCTAACGAATACGTAGACTTTTCATAGCAACTTAGTCATCTAATTAACAAAATTGTTTAACTAAATAGTGTAATTTGGATTTCTGTGAATAAATCAAGCTGTGGAACACAAAGAAATTGAGTGTCAGCAGCACTTTATAGCAACCACACCTTTTACCCCTCCCCTTTCACTTCTAAAATTCTCAACAGTCCATCAAAATTTACAACGCATTTCTTTTGTCTTATATAACTCTTACTGCACCCAAATATTTTATAAATAATATTATATTTTATTTAACAGGAATGTACTCTAGTCAAAATGAAATCAACCAATACTTGGCTTTTCGACTTAAATCGTTTTGCGTACTTCGATACCGGCGCTAGTAATGGGCCGCTAATGAACTGCCAAAAAGTGGTGGCCAGAGATCGTAAGTGCAATGTTGCCTACTTTTATTTCAAACTATTTGCTTACACATTTTTAAAACAAACCCTAATCCACACACTTGTGAATATATTGCAGCAAACACCGGCAAAATGGTGACAGCACGCTTCTGTCAGTTGGATACCGCCGATTCGGATGCCTGTCAAATATTGGGCAACAAATTGGGTTGGCCACCAGAGTTGGCGCGTAACGCTAACCTCGACGCGGATGACAAGAATAAAAGAAACAAGAAGCGTAAGGGCAAAGGCGGCAATAATAATAGCGGTGTAGACAATCTGGAAGATTCGGAGCTGCACTGTTCCATTTGCGGTACAGACGGCTGTAATGGCAGTCCAAGCATTTCGGCATGGAGTTGGTGGTGCGCCGGTACGCTACCAATGCTCATAGCAATCGTCAACATATCGCGTCATAGTGTGTGGTGAATGCGGAGCATGAAAACACTAGTGGAGTGCGGCTGAGAGAGCTGAGATTGATCGAATAAAAAATTAAAATTATTACAAAAAATGGTGCAATATAATTTTAAGGTTAAGTTCAATGGTCAATGTGTTGTTCAACGGCATTTTGCCGTGTGCGTTCAAATTGTTTGGAAAAAGTGGTGCAGAGCGTTGTGGAGCATAGCCAGATAAATGCCTTGAGTTTAATATAGTTTAATGTGTAGTTGAGTCACCAGATGTGCACACTGTAAATATTCATTCAATACTGTTATCTGTGTAAATAGGCATAAACGTATAAAACATATATATGAAAATAGAACTGTTACAAAAAAACATAAAGTTATCACTAAGCGTTCATTTAATGCGGCTTCTGCTTCAGTGAAGTGTTTGTAAAACGTAAATATTTCATTACAGTAGTGTGTTCTTTATTTATTAAAGTGAAATTCTTACAATTTACAAGGTTATTTTACTTTTGTTTGAATTATAAGCGCCGTAATATATTATATTATATAGCATGTGCCGAGAGAAAAACTTCCGAAAATTTTATCTAAATTTAAAACATACTCAAGACAGCACAATTTTCCTCATTTCAAAATTTACGGTCACCTATTGATTATTATTGAAAGATCAAATTCTTAATATAGAAAGATTAAAGAAGGCTAATGGTACGCCATTTCGATGTTGAGTCGAGTCATTGTTACTTCAAAATATGAACTATTTAACAAGATTACCTTCACTGTTTAAATTTAACTATTTCGGAGAAATGTGGCAACATAGCAATAGCGAAAGTATTACGGGTTAATGTTGTTGTGACCTCAAAATATAAACTCCTTTGAAAAGAGCACTTTTTCAAAAGGTCAAATTGCTAACATAGAAATATTAAAGAAGACTAATTGTACCAAATTTCGGTATTGGGCCGAGACATTGGGACTTCAAAATATAAACTCATTCGATAAAAGAACTTTCACTGGTTAAATTTAAGTATTTTAGAGAAATGTGGCAACATGCAATGGGGAAAGTATTGCGGGTTTGTGTCATTGTGATCTCAAAGAACTTTCACTGTTTAGACTTTGAAATTTCAGGGAAATGTGGCAACATAGGGAGGCAAGGGGGAAAGTATTGCGGGTTTGTCCATATACTTAGGAAGACATACAAAACAGTAAGGATTTTTCAAGAACCAAAGGGTGCAAGCGTAATGGTTTATACGTATAGAGCTTATTTAGAGAACTTTCTGTACCACATAGCTTCCAATATACTAATAATAATGATTGAAAAGTACTACTTGTTTTACGATATCGATCACTTTCACGCAGTTGCATATCTGTCTTTTATTTGCGTTGAAAAATTGAAACTTCTCTCTAATCTTCAAATGGAATATATAATAATTGAGTTTTTCTTTTATTCTGAAGACTTATTAGATATGACAAGAAAATGTGTTTCAGATCGTAGTCGTTCTTTTTTACTTACTGATTAGTGATTAAGAGTTAATGATCGAGTGTATTTTTAGTCGAGGTGGAGGTATTTCCTTTTGCGAATTAAAATACCAATTTTGAGGTGTAAATGAACTAAAATTCGCGGGAAATACGGTATTCTTCCACAATTCAAAACATAAATAAACAGTTTGACTGCTCAGTTCCCACTGTATACTAAAATACAGAAAACCTGAGAGTTCATGCTAGCTATTAAAGTTGAAGCCACTGAGTCCGAATGTCGGTAGTAAATTTTAATAATTTCAACTCGTTGTTAAATCGTATATCTTTCCATGATGAAATGGCAAACCTTATTAAAGAAAAAAGTCAAAAGTGCGGAGAAAAATATGGCGTCGTTTGCTGTCCCTATTGATCTACTTTTGTAACGTCCCTAATGAAAACGCCGTTACAATACTTATATTTTATCGGACTATAGAATTCTGACAAGCTTATAGTGTAACGCCTTTCAAATTTTCTAGGTACTAGCATATTATCTCTTTCTCTTTTCAACATAACTTTTATCTTCTCTTTAGACTTTGGAGATGAGTGTGCTCTAAAGAAACGCTATAACGACGTTCAAACAGATCAATTACTGCGTATAAACAATTGAATTTAAAATGGAAATTTTCAAATATTTTTATAAAAGAAACTTTTTAAGCAAACTTTGCAGTGTTCTCAACTGAATATTGCCGTAGACATTTCGAATATTGATTAATTAAAAAATATAAACAAATAAAAATTAATTTTATTAAATATTTTTTGTTTTAATTAATAAGAAAAAATTATTTTACAAACAAATTAGTAAATATTAAAAAAATTAAAAAATATTATATAAACCATGTGGTAATTTTGATTTTTATAAATTATAAGGATTAATATTCACCAAATGCCTTTAAGTTTTTTAAGAATTAAATGGAAAAATATGTAGAAAAATGCGGCGAATGAAAATAGAGTAAGAAAATGATTAAATTGTTGTTAATGTTGTAAGTTTCACGAGCATAATACGAAGGCAGATGAGTTACGCAAGAAACCAATTACGAAAATTTAAATAATAATAAAGAAAGTGCGAAGATTTAGAAACGAATCCAAAATTAAAAAAAAAGTAGCGAAAAAATTGAAAAATTTAGTAAAATATTAAGCTGGCAAATGAGGAAGTGCGAAGGGCATGGCAATAATGGTTAATGTTACGTGTTTAGCAGGAAGTTGTATATATATATATCACATGTAAGTATTTCCAAGCAAAAAATATATGCATATAACAATAACAAAAACAATTGATGTGGTTTCGCAAATGCTTCGGTCTTCAATAAGAAACAAATATTTATACTCCTGTCTGTTCTATAATTATAAAGTGACTGAGACTTCGAAGCAAGCTTACAAACAAATATACTTAATACAACTCGTCACAAAAGAAACAATTACACATTTGATAACGATAAGTGAATGCAATCAACAAACATACACATAAACGTATGCTTGTGTGTGTGTGAGTGTCTGAGGCGGTTGCAATGCAAAGCACAAGAGTCCAATAAGATATTCATCGCCAAAGCATTTGTATCTAAATAAAAAAGCACAACAAAACAATGAGAGAAATCTGATAAACACACACAAACACACGTGTTTAATAATAAAAATATTAAAGTTTATCACGGCAAAGCGGAAATTAATTAAAGTTGGAAATATTTTTAATTGCAAGCAGCGTATAAAATGCAAAATATGAATAATAATATAAACAGGGTAACAAAAAATGTTTGAAGAGCAACATGAAAACAGAAAATTTGGCGATGGCAAACAAGTACTACACAATATAATGTATGTGCATGTATGTGTAGAGGGCGCATAAAATATGAATGCAATAAAAATTCCATTTAAACAAATAAAGAAATACCTAGCCTAGCAATTAAAGTTCAGTGTTAACAATTCATAAATGTAAGCCAACAAAGCATATGCATACATAGCCAAATACATACACACACCATAAATATTGACCAAGTAATCGTCTGCATGTTTAACCAAAAAAGAAGAATAAAAACAAAAAATCAGGAAAAAACGAAAACTATGTAATAATAATTAAAAGTCAAAGAAAACAGTAGCTACGAGAATGCAAACAAGCTACTAAAATACATATTTACATATAAATTTATCTGAGCACATGGCAAGGTTTGGCAGTGCTTTTGTTAGGCGAATGACGATTTTGGTAATTTTGGTGGTTAATTAATTTGGAAATATTTACAGCTGCTACAGAATTCCAATAATATTATTCATGTGTTAAATTGCGTTGCTCTGAAATATTTATTTTTTTTATTAAAGAACTAATTACGACATTTTTTACTAATTGGCAACCTTATTTAAAAAAAATATTATTTTTTTCCTTTTTCTATTAATAAAAATTCGTGAAATTTTTTATTATCTGGCGACCCTATATTAGAAAAATTGTTTTTGAAAAAAAATTTTTAAGCAACTTTCAAAAAAAAAAAAATTTCAAAGTTAGCAAGTCCATTAAACGAAATTTTATTTCTATTTTTTTTTTTAACTACTTTTATTTTGATTAAGAAACTTTATGTGCGTTAACATTTTATAACAACTTTAGTTTTTTGTTCTTATTTAACAATTCTGTTTAATTCTAGTTTATACTCCTTTATTTAAAACTGTGGGTAATATTTTTACTAATAAAGACTTTTCATTCTTCTCCCGTTGTTCTTAAATATAACCTACCTTAATAACTTAATACAAAAATCAATTTTTTTTTCTTGGCACTTAATTTTCTTAATTTTGTAAATTTAACTTCCAAATCTAAGTTGAATATTTTGAAAGTTTCTAAATTTTTATACAGTGTTTTATTTATAGATGAAAATTTTTTAGTTGGCAACTTTACATCATTCAATTTTTTATTAAATTAATATTAGGCGGAATCCCTATTTCAAACAATTATTTTTAAAATTATACTTTTAAAGCTAAATAGATTTATGTTAGGTGGCAACCCTATATGAAAAAAAGAAAATGAAATATATATAAATAAAATATTCGGCGGAAACTTTACTTAAAATAATTATTTTTAAAATTATACTTTTAAGGCTAAATAAATTTATGTTAGATGGTAACCCTATTTGAAAAAGAGTTGAAAATGAAATATGTATAAATAAAATATTAGGCGAAACCCTATTTAAAACTATTATTTTTAAAATTAAACTTTCAAAGGTGATTAAGTTTACATTAGGTGGCAACCATACTTGAAAAAAATTAAAATAATTAATTTAGCAACTTTTATGTGCTATAACTGCTTTATTTTATTTACAAATTGGTCATCCTATACGAAAATTTTATTTTTTACTCCTTAGAATTTTATTAAAAATATAAATAACACTTTTTATTTGTAAAGACTTTTTATATCTTCTCATGTTGTAAATATCGCTCATTTGCTGTAAGACCGGCATAAGTCAAAAAAAGCGATTTGCCAGAAAACGCGTTCAAAGTTTTCAACTGACTCCAACCTTACACGGAAAACAGGAAATATATTCTCTTCTCAAGCGGAGCATATAAGAGGTATTCATATGAATTTTTCACTCAACATGAAGTATGATATAACGAACAATTCTGCAGCATTAACTCAAAAATCACGTTTTTTGATTTATGCCGGTCTTGCAGCAAATGAGCGATATGAACTCATTTTTAATTTTTACAAATTTTATTTTTCTCAAGGCAAATAATTTTCAATTTTTAAATTGAATATTTTGAACAAAAACAGCTTTTGAGTATTTTAACAGATGACCTGAAGTTGGCAACTCTAGTCAATAAAATTTTGTAAGCAAATAAACATGATAATGTTTTTCATTTGTTCCAATACATAAGAATATACATATTTGCCACAAATTCAATATTTTATTTGAAATAGCTGGCAACACTGTTGAAATAATAATAAAATGCGCAGTAATAATTTATTATTATGTATATTATTTATTTTTCATTTCTATTACATTTTTCAATATAATTTCTTTTTACAAAATTTTACGAGGTGGCAACCACAATACAAAAAATATAAATATTTCTCTTTAAAAACGCAACTTGTTCAAAACCATTATATTTTTATGCATCTGAAAGCATTATTTCGTCGATTATTTGCTTTGTGCAACACCGTGTTTTACAAGTATACCATGGCGTATGAGTCACAGCTGTTTTGCTGAAATATTATTATTATAGTCTTTATTTTCAAACTGCACATACAATTTATAGACAAGTGTTATCGCGCATTCAAATAGATTCTAAGTGCGTTTTATAGGCTTTCATACAATACGATACTAAGAAAACCTCATTTGCCTTGCTAGAACTTACAATTATTTGCTGGCAAACAAAAACAAAATCGAAGTAATTTAGATATAAAATGACATGCTAACAACACAATAGGCTCAAGCAACTATGTGTAGTTGCATAAATATATGTATACACACACACTCATACACATAAATATTAGTATGACTTAATAGGAAAAGTAAGGATTGCTGTTGAAGAAAAAAAATTCTGAAATTTTTACGGTTTTTAATAAAAAGTAAACTAATTTAATTACATACATATATTGCAGCAACTGCACCATTAAGGCTTATTACAAATATATTTACTAGCAGAAATCATAAAAACGAATTAATACCTAGTTAAGTACATATTTTGTTAAAGCAAAAATACTAATTTTACTCGAAAAGAGTAAAGAAAGTTAAGAGAGTATTTGAAACTAGAAAAATTTACAATATAAATTAACGCATATTTCAAAAGGAAAAAGTAATCACTACGTAAATATAAATATTAGAACTCATTACCGACATTGAAACAATAAAGTAACCCGTATTACTAAAAAAAAAACAATAAAACAAAACAAAAGCAGCGTTTTATTTCGAATAAGTTTTGAAATTGAAATTAATTGCAGTGAGTGCCTGAGGTAAAAGCAATATTTAACATATAATTCATTGAATACAAATAAGCATATTCACATATTCCGATGAAAACACTAAATTTTCCAACTATTTACCTCAGTTGGAGCTGATAATGGCATTTTTAATTTTTGTCTGCGACAAGCAACAACCAACAACCAGCGACAGCCTCAGTGTAAAGGCAATTCCAAAGCTGATGTTATCAATATTTCACATATTTGCACAGTCATGCTGAAAACTCAGCCCACAATCAATTTGTTGCGGTGAACATACATATATACTTACACACAAACATGTCAAATATGTTTCTGATGAGAGCTTCATTTTCGTCTTGCATCAGTAAGATACCAATGTATGCAATATGTATTGACTGCTTTTTGTTGTATATCTTGTTGTTGTTTATTTTCAATATTTTTTTAATTTTCTACTCTCGTTGTCACAGATGTGATTGCCGAAATATTTCGCAAGCGAAATTCAAATTTTTCACTCAGTTTTGCTAGTAATTTGCAAAAGTTCAGTTCATTTATAAATTCACTTCGCTTCTTTCACAAATTTGTCTGAAGTTTTATGTGGCATTTTACTCATTTGGACTTCTTAGTTCCTAGGGCAAGTTTTGGAAGCGAAAAGTTTGAAGAAGTGTGTGAGTTTTATTGCTGAAAATAGTAAAAGTTTTCGGAATGTTTATAAAAGTGTTTAAGGATAGTAAAAATGCATTGGCGTTGTTGCTGTTATTTGGATTTTTTGGAATTACTGTCATTGAAGGTTTGTAATATATGACTAAGGGACCTTTTTTATACTTTATGGCAACACTTTTGCCTTAATGAATATTTGAAAATCTCCTAAAATGGTCATAATGCTCATAACAGGGCTGTGATAGCTTTAGGATGCTTGACGGTTCTACCATTGAAAAAAATAACAGAAATAATGGTCAGCGTTTTGGTGTTTTTTTGTGATATTATAGAGAAAATTTTATTTTAATATTTTGGGGGTGCTAGTTTTAGTTAGTTTATGTTATTATTTAGATACATGGCTAGATGGCACTGAAACTTTAATGTGCGCTAAGTACTTTTTAAGAATAAAATGGAGGTATTATATTTGTCAATTCCTTTCTACCAATCTGTATTAGGAAGTATGAAAAACTTGACTTTCAGAGCAATAAATTAACCGAACCAATTGGTAAAAATATGAAATAAACGTAGTTGTTAAACTCTTGCAATATGTTGCTACAGAGTATAATAGTTTTATTTCTCTAGATTTGAAGAGATATATCAATAATCCGGATGACGAGCGGAATTGAATTCCGAGTGACTATCCGTCCGTCCGCACAGGCGACGACTTGGGCAAAATTGATATATCTTGAAGAAACTTGGTCGACACGTTTTTTGGCACCCAAGGAGGGATGGACTCCAGTTCCTATTACGAAGTTTTTATCGAAAATATCGATCAATCTGTGATATATATTATGGAAATTCGATAAAAATCCTTTTATAATAATAGTATAGCTGGATTCGGATCACTGATTCTATTAGCCTGCATATATATACCTAATAAATGGTCTTTTCAAAACGAGATAACGATAAAAGTAGACCGATTGGGACAGCAAACAATGCCATATTTTTCCCGCTCGTTTGACACTTCTCTTTGGTATGTTTCGCTATTTTATCATAGAAAAATACACGATCCAATAATGAGTCGAAATTATTAAAATTTACTACCGAAATTCGCAGTCCGTGGCCTCAACTTTAAGAGCGCTAAGTTCAATTTGTGGTCATCATAATCGTTCCGCCAGATCAACAATTGAACATCTAGTGGAAAAATTTGAATCCACAGGCACAGTACAACATTTTTCCGTGCCAGTAAGACAAATAAGTGCCCGTAGTATCGAGAATATTGCTGCCACTAGCGCATCAATTGAGGAAGACGCGAATCAGCCTCTCACACGTCGTTCTCAAACGTTGGGCATCTCTGTGACGTCGCCGTGGCGAATTTTGGGAAAAGATTTTGGCCTACATCCTTAACAAGATTGACGCAAGAACTGAAGCCGCTTGACAACCAGAATCGTCGTATTTTGGGGGTATGGTGCTGAGCAATAACTTGAAAATGATCCGGATTTTCAACAAAAAATCATATTCAGCGATGAGGCTCAATTCTGGCTGAATGGATTCGTCAATAATCCACACGTACTACAAGAGTCAACATTGCATCCCGAAAAAATTACGATTTGGTGCGGTTTATGGGCCGGCGGCATTATTGGGCCGTACTCCTTCCGTGATTGATGAACTTCGTTCGAATATCGAAGGGGACTTGCAGAAGTATCGGCCGATTTATGCTTGAAAACCGTCGAAAATTGGGTGAGCGTCTGGATTTCTGCAAGCGTGCCCGTGGTGGCAGTGCAAAAGAAATTGAGTTCCATACATAATGGCATTGAATGTGCTTTCACCTGAATACCGTTTTTGTTTTATTAAAAAAAAAAAACTTTTATAAACTGTTATAAAGATTTTCGAACTTCGAGTTGCCCGAGATTCCATGTAGCTAACATGAAGCTTTTCAAACATCTAGTTGACTTTATATATCTATACCTATTTATACATATTTGTCATGATATGTAAGGTACTTTAAAGAAATTTAGAAGGCATCTTTTACTGTTAACAATACTACATACTTGTATTATATGCCGAAAATACTATCCTTCTACTGACTATCTCTAGGTATGTACATACATGTACGCCCAATATACGATTTTCAAACTTCTGACAAAATTAACTGAACGAATAATATGGTATACTATATGGTTATGGTGTACTATAGTTTAAAAATATCTGAAATTCTAACCATTTTATAAATTTTAATTTTATCAGTTTATTTCACTTCAGAATACATGTTAGCATTACACGCATTACTTTGATACGCTGAAGTAATTAATTAATGTAATTATTGAACATTTTGTTTACCAAAACGAAATCCTAAAAATACATTAAAATTCCAAAATAAAGCACTCGATTTAAATTTTTAAGACTTCTAAGAGCTTAAAGCCCAGTTGTTGACAATTTGTTTGAATACTTAATATTTACATTAATAATTTTCATTAGGCCACTGTAAAATGGCTTTCGTAGTATAACATTTACAAACAAATACGCAACATGTATTCTAGAGTCAACAACTATGGAATGCTATTCTAAATCCGAGGAATTTTATATGAATTATGAGTAAATATAAGTTATGTAAATCAAATTTGAACGATTATAAATTTTACACTAAAAGCGCTAAGGTGGAGTTCAACGATATTGCTAAAATTTAGTCATGATTTTGATAAACAGTTGCCAAGCCCCGCCCACTAATGCCCTACACGTGTGTGCTTTTTTGCAAAAAAAAAGCTAGACACTTTCTTTTGCTTATATGTAGTTGTGTACTTATATGGTTATACATGCGTACATTTGTCAAAACCAGCACTATGCATTAGTCACTACAAGGGTAAAGTGTGGTGAATATGACACCTTTAATTTCTGTGCTCTTATCATTTGCGAACATTAAAGATTACAATGCAACTATACATATGTATTTAATTGCTGGTGATAGAATTTGCAAAACAAGTTCATTTATACAAATACAAACAAACATTTATTTATTATATAAGCGATGACAAGTGAGCGAAGAAGATAATATCCAATATGAAACATATGAGTAAAGGAAAATTTTGCCATTTTATTACAGTTTGAAGAGTAAGGTCATTCCAGTGCGTTTGTATAGTTGGTTACTTTTGTATGTGTCAAGGTGTGTTAATGATTTCATATAATTTCATAGATAACACCGCTCATATTAGTATATTATGTACAAAATATTATGTGTTGGTAGTATAGATCTATATTTCCAGAAGGGTTTTTCCTACAAGGTTGCAAAGTTCATTATTTTTTCTAATTATCACTGTTATCTATTTAAAGAACAATATTGACCACCAAGAACAAAGTTTGTGATAAGACAGCGGCGTTAAGTCTGCTGGCAAAGCAATATTTTTCGCTCTAACAACAACAACAACAACATGAAAAATTAATATAAAACACGAAAAAATGTTAACTTCACCTGCACCGGAGCATAAATTCCCGCTCTCAGCATTTCTTGTAGCATAGAAAGGTAAAAAAGATCTGTAACTGAATTTTGATATATTGCAGTCTGCCGATATTAGCGATTCCTACAAATAAGCAGATTCTTTGGAAAAAAATACATGGGAGTTTTATCAGACTTTGCTTAGTTCGCCAATATAATCATTTGATTCCATCGACCCACAAACCACACCAAGCCGTTGTTTATTGTATATACTTAAAATGGCAGCTCTTGAATCTCTTCAGGTTGCTCTTCGTCCTAAATGCGCCAATTTTGCTTGTTGACAAAAACATTGATCCAGAAATGGACCTCATAGCTGAGCAAAATATGGCTCGAAAACATCGAATCTTCTTGGAACTTTGCGATATTGCTTGGGAAGGTCGAGCGGCTTTAGTTCTTGCACGAGATATATTTTGTTGACTTTCAATTTAAGATCTCGACGTAAAATGCGCTAAGTCGTTCCATACGTCAGTCCGAGTTGCTATGAATGGCCCCGAATCGGCTCTCAACAGTCTTCAGGTAGACTCTCAGCAACGGCTGCTATATTTTCTTCACGGCGCACTGGACGTGGTCAATTCGGTCGGTCCAATAATGAATGCTGGGTCTCAAGATGGCTGACGGTGTTGCGAATAGTGCGCTCAGTAGGCCGATTTTGTTGACCATAGATTGGGCGAGCGCGTAAACACATTCTTTATTCGTAATAAAGTTGAACGATTTTTAAACATTGTTCAGGTGTAAGTCTTTTCATAATAAAATGCCAAACAATGCTGAAAAAAGTACCCATACTTGGAACACTCGTTAATAGAGCATTAAAGGAATATATATAGTCCGAATCATCTACAATTTTAATTATAGATTCTAGAGTAATTACAGTTTTACTTCATCATATTTTTCTTGATGAAGTATTTGAAATCTCACGAGAGTCGACGGATTGTATAAAAGCTTAATTTTTTTCGAACAAAATTCGTCCAGTTTGACGGCCGGTCGGTTGAAAGCCGATAATTTTTGAGTCATATTAATCATAAAACAATTTTTACTTTTTTGGTAAGCATTTAGCTAATATTTATTATTATTGTGTTCTATTCATCTCAAAAGACTTAAAGGTTGAAGTCAAGGTTTTCTGGTTAATAGGTTCTCAACTCATGTTCTCATGCCTGAAGCATTTACTATTGGTGTAAGTTGTCTGAGAAGAAGGTCTAAACCGATTAGATTAGAGTTTTAAGTCTAAACTAATCTACTTTTCTTTAAGTACTCAGCTGTAGGCTTATAAACCAAACTACAGCATACATACTAGACCTAGTTATATCCGGGAAACCTCCAGGATTTTTTGACTGAACAATTTCTATAAATAAAACAAATTATATTAAAATATTATATACATAAATACTTCTCCACAGCACTGCAATGTTATGATTGCTACGACTGCGAAGATGAGGAGGATCTCAACGAACTTCAAATCTGCGGTGAATTTCCTGTAAGTATTAAACCCACTAAACGCACGAGAACAGCTCCATCCGCTTTCATAAAAATTTCACTACAACAACCAACTCTTTTAATAAGACAACACCAGCACCCGGGAATGGCGTTAACTCAGAGAATATGACTGTAGTATCAGGAAATAACACTTTAAGTTCGGGTAATACAACAACAAGTAACTCAACCAAAGGTCCAATGCTCAATGAAGACGACAGCGAAGAGAATAGCGAGGATGAGGACGATGAAAGCGACGATGATGACGATGATAATGAACGGCGTTTGCGCCCCAGCCGGCAGATGTTCAGCAATACGGGCGATGCCGTGTGTTATGTAGTAAAATTGAAAGGTAAATCGGTAGAAATGTCTTAAGAATTAGTATTTAAAATATATTTTTTTATTGTTTTTAATATTTTTTTTTTATTTGACAGAAATTTTTTTTTTATAAAATTATTTTTTTATAATTTTTTTTTTACTTAGTCAACGGCACCACCATTACTAAACGTGGTTGTGCCACATTTTTCTATGACGATGACACTTGTGAATCCGTTTCTGCTGGCTTGGATATACAAACTTGTCACTTATGTGAAGTGGATGGTTGCAACAAATACGCTGGTGATGATGACTATTGGGGTTCTCTGTGGAATGCTGGCGCAAAAGTTAACGCACAACTTTTGCTTATGTTACCGTTATTTGTTTTATTGACTTTTTTCAAATATTAAATGAAATTATTTATTTCAAAAACAATAATGATATTATTTTTTTAAATTATTTTAGATTTTGTACATACTTATCAGTCATAAGTAGAGCTAAGTCTAGCAACAAAAGTACTTGCGTTGTGCTTTTTTAATTTCATACTCGACGTTTTTGATTCTTTCGTTCTATTTGTTATCACTCTTAATCGTTGCTGATTGGTTTCTTAAAGAAAAACTTTCTTTTAAATACTTTATTTCGGCGCCGCTGGCAAAACTTCAATAGTGTTTACTTTGTCTCACTCTGGCTGCTTATCAACCTGAACTCCTTTACAGCCGTGGAACTCACCGTTAAGTGTCAAGAGAGAGAGGGAGAGGGAGAGGGAGAGAGAGAGAAATAAATATAAAATTATTCAGAATACGTTCTGACTTGTGGGGTTATCTGTAGATATTTTCGTCCAGAAAAGTGACTGCTCGGTAGAGGGATTAAAATTGTGTACATTTACCCTCGACATTTTCGTTCCACTTCTTCGTTTTCTATGTATAATGGATTTACCAGTCAATTTTTTACGGTAACATAGTTATTAGTAGTCCCATCGTCTGCAACTATCTATTAGATCGAAACACCAATATTGAATAACACAAAGAAGTTCGAAACCATGCTAAACCTAGCAACACTTCTACTATAAGTCTTCGGCAAGCCAATTAGGTAGTCTCCCTCTTTAGTATACCCAATAGTATTTAAACTCAATTAAACAACATCTACATATGGTGATTTTTCATCAGTCCTTCGGGTATCGGGTATTATACGACAATTAGGAAAGATATTTACGTTTGAACTCCTGAAATGCTAGCACACAAGCAAGCAAAAAGTTTACAAAAGCACTTGAGTAGCTCTTATGATCAAAGAAAAAATTCTATAGGAATAAAAATCAAAGCAAAAAATTAATAAAAAACCAAACTAAAACAACAATATTGTTTATCATTTCACTGTCAAATAATTACCCATTTGAAACAAAGAAACAATCTTCTGTCGAAGTAATTAAATTTTATGATCAGCAAGTAATGGGTTTAAGAAGAATTACTGCTTTCTACAAAATAAATCACTTCGAGCGGTGACTTCATTGTCACAATCGTTTACCGAAAATCACTTAATACAGCTGTCAACATTCCAAAAACATATAATCAATTACACGTTGGAACATTAGATGTTTTCAAACCTTTTCAGACATATTGATAACTTTCGAACTACATCGATTGACTTGTTCTACACACTTGAAATGTACTTTTCTAATCACGGCATTTAAAAATGCCGCACTCGTATGTCAAAATGACAGCAGTTAAAACTTAAATTCATATTTATGGTGAAGGTGTATGTGTGTAATACTTAATTTACGGTACCGAAGTCGATAAACTCAGTAAGGTATAAGGGTCGCGTAATCAGTGGGTAAATGGGTACGTATAAGAGTGAGCCGATTCCTTTTGAATTATGATAGGCAATAATTTGTATTTAATTACTCGTATATTTATTTTTGGGAACTTACTATAAACGGAAAGAATGTTAAATTTATTTATTTATGTTTGTAAATTTATAGAAGTAATGTATAAATATATAGAGTTGGCAAGTATTTATCAAAAAAAAATTTAAATAAAAAAACTATAATAATTTTATGGTCGTAGAAAACTGCAAAAGTGGCATCATATAATGAGTTATACTTCATACGTGTTAAATTTGGAGTTGCCAGCCATCGAAATAATATTGAAAACTTAAAAAAATTCCTAACAAAATATATATTTTCTAATATTTTGTAAGCCTGCAGAAAGTTTTTTCATCATCGATCCATAAAAAGCTGTGGAGTTTTCAATATACATACTTTTGAATAGAGTTTTCAATATACTTTTGAATAGAGTTGCCATCCATCAAGTAAAACTAAAGTAAACAGATTGCGATTAAGAAACACTCTTGAAATTGATTGAAAAAACATCCAGTTTAGAGTTAAGAGTTACCACAAAACAAAAAAAAATAAAGAAGATTATATCTAACGTAAATTAAGAAAATGTCTCCAAATTATAATTTCATTATACCCAGAACAGGGCACTCTCAATGAAAGTACTTATATAAGTTATGTTTTTTGTGAACAACCATTCAAGGTTTGGTGCGTGATAGGTTCCAAGTATTTTGGTAGATCTGGACATTCACAGAGAAAGTATTCGTATTCCCTTGTAGAAAGCAGCTGTGGCAAATATTATTATAAGGTGGAGCCATTTTTAGCGAATGCTTTCCAAAATGCCAATGCCCTTGTAGGAGCTGTACGTCTATATATACTATTTCGGAACCTAGTAGGTTCTTTGATCTATTCCTATCATATTTACGCCATATGTGCTTTGTTATCTTGCAACTTGTTATTGAGTTCCATCTGCTATGAGCTATTTGTGCAGAATGCTCGCTTTTGATCATTCTCAGCAGGTTTCAATATTGAGTCTGCCTCGGATTCGTCTAAAGAGGTTCCTAGCTTTGCCAGTTCGTCAGCCTCTTCGTTTGAATCGAAACCCAAATTGTGGAAAAGTGAAGGTTACGTGTCAGTGAGATTGAGGCCTTCACGAATTTCTGTATACAACTAATGACATCTAATGTTAAATAATTGAATATTTAAAAATCATCTAAGAAAATCACTACTTATCACGTCATATCGAAAGTATCAGTTTCTCTGCTATGTGTCTTCTTATAAGCGGGTGCGTAAAAGCCACTTAATGTACACGCAAGAATTACCATACACTTGCTAACAGATGTATACCCAGCTGATATTTGATTGATAATAGGTATATGCACATACATATATTAGCATATTTCTATGAGTAGTCACACAAAAAGGCATGTTCGTAAACCATGTGATCATATCAATATATTTACGCACATATTAGCGAAATCGATTAAATATTGATAAACTGATAGTAAAATTTGGGTTCGACAGGACACATTATTAATGACTTGCGCAAATTATACATACATTGTCATAAAAATCATGACTTCACTTTTATAATTGTTAATTGTTCGCGAATATTTATAGTAAAATTGATTAGAAGCTTATGTGACTTACGCTTTTACGATCGCGTGCAAAGCAAAATCAAATTTATCACCCGCACAAAACTGTAATCAAATCATTTGTGGCATTAAGCAGTGTTTGGGGATTGATTGAGGATAGTAAGTGATATTTTATGTGAGTTATGGCCATTGAAGCTAACTGAATTTCACTTTCATCATCAGTTTTAAATTAGATTATTATTTCAGTAAGCGAAAAAAACTAAGGCGGTAGCACTGTAGGTTAAAATAAAAGAATAGTTGATGATAATAATAAATATAATATTAGTAGAAATAGTAATAATTGTAGTGATAATAATAATGACAATAATTCTTCTTCTTTAATGGCGTAGACGCCGTTTACGAGGCTATAGGCGAAATCGACAATTGTTATACATTTATATTTTTTGTTATTCAAAATCACTACTTCTAGTTTAATTCATAATTTCATTAAGTTTTTAAAGATTTTTTCAAACAAATTGTTTATTTGAATTTCATTTTAAGATTTTCTAAAATTTACTATTGTTTATTTTGTTATTTTTCCGTAGTTTGCCTTTCATACAATATTTCAGGATTTGACAACCCTGGTGTTGCATTCTGGCAACTCACAAATTTATCGTAAAGTTGAACGTTTTAACATACGATAATTTTTTGTGTTGTTTACAGTAACTTGAAATATTCATCTCTTCCAGAAAATGGAATTAGATCACAACGCAATAACTAAATACAATTTTTACCGATGAAGCTCCATCAAGTACCAATGTTTATGGATGTTATGCTGAGTTTGATCCAGATTATAGATCAATGAAGTTGAAAGATCGTCATTAATGTTACATGAACATTTGACTATAAAAAAATGTTTTCACTTTGGATACCACGCAATTTGTTGAAAACTCAAAAAAAAAATGTTAAAAAAATACAATAGCGGTGCTCTGAAACACGTCTATGGGAAAGTGGCAGGTGATCGATCGTAGATTTATACGTAAGAGCCTGAAAGCAACAACTAGTTGACTATATGGGTGTTTCGAAGTAAGCTGAATCTGACAAAAGTTGTTCGGGCACGGAGCACTTCCAAGCAAATGGTTGGCTATTTTTTGGGAAAACTAGACATGTTGCAATCATACAACACAAGAACAGCACAGAACAGTAAGGTCTGAGTGGTATACAACTATTTGTTTGTAAGGTGCCTTTCAAGAAATCAGGAAAACCAACCACCGCAGACGAGTATCCGTCAACCACGACGATGCGACCTCTCACACATCGACTGAAACAACTCAAAATATCGATTTTCATACATCGTCTGAAATAATTGTATTTTTGAACACTCAAAATATCGATTTGATGAGTCATCCACTGCAAAGCTTTGCCTTGGCACTGTATGACTTCGTGTTATTTCTGTTCTCAAAATATAAAACTCAGAGGTCAATGTTTTTCGATACCTGAAGGTGCGGTTGATGCGTTCAGAACGCATGTTTTGGAGATACCTCAATCTGAGTGCAAGCGTATAAATTATATTAGAAAATATTTTGAAAAGCAATAAATCGATTTTGGATTATTAATATGTCTCTAATTATCAAATATAAAAGGTATCCCTCGTACTTATCGTTTTTGTTTTATTTTTTGTTATAATTTTAAATTTATTTATTTTTTTTTAGTTATTTTCTTTTTTTTTAATTTTTATATTATTATTAATTTGTAAACTATTATTTTTCACAAATTCGTCGATTTAAATTCCGTATTTATTTGTTTAATTATTATTTGTTTTTATTTCATTGTATTTTTTTAATATCTGTTCGCTTAATACTTTAAGATAATATAAATTTAATTCTTATAATTTAATCCTATTAGTTAACAATCGTACTTTCTCTATACAAATAATATTATGTGTGATCACCGTAATGAGTGCGGACGTTGCCAACCGAAGTAAAAATCATACGATGTATGTTCGTATGCATTTGCGAAAAAGGAAGGTAAATACTTATCGTAGATAATAAAATTTAATAATAAAAATGTGGAGAGCTCGCACTTCAGACATTTGCAAACATTAGAGTGAGCCAGTAAAAAGAAAATAAAAAAAATAAAAATTTAATATATCTACATATATCGTCACTTAAAATGGAAACCAACGTATTATCAAAAAATACGAAATTGAGTGTTTTATTACTTACGATTCACTATATCACATTACATATATGTATATAACATAAACTTTTAAGCTTCTGCTATCCAATATAACCAATATATAACAATTTTATAACCAAAACTCTCTATTAATGCATTTTTATAAATCAAAATTTGTTATTTCAAAAACGAAAGATTTTAATGATTTGATAGTTAATAATATAAAGCAGCAAAAAATCTGATTTTTATTAGCTGGTACCAAATAAGCACACCCTAATGTTAACTTTTAATTAATCTGCATTTGCCACTTCAATATATTTATATACGTTTTTAATTCATTTATTTGGCGAGTGCTCTTAGTCAAGATTAATTTCAATGGTTGTCAATAAAGTGTTTAATTTTACTCATTACTCGCAATCAATCAATTATATTCAAATTAATATAATTTTGTATTCACATATAATTATGTACAACTAATTGCTTTCAGCCGCACACACATTCAGCTGGCGATACACTTTTGAGATAAAATAATGACTATCTATAAGTATACTCTCGTTAATATTGGAACACTTTGAAATGCCTTCATATCTTTTTGATGAATCAGATAGTCACACAAATTTATTTAGCATTGAAATTTATTTGAATTTTAGTTATTCATAGAGGCAATTAGCATGTTTTGCTACATACTAATAGCACATAAAGGAATTTATTAATTACATACCTTCAGTTGACTGTACGGAATGTTCGGGATAGTATTGAATATGTGCTCAAAGATATGAAAGGTTATCGCCTTAAAATGGAATGGAACTACAGACAAGTAAAATGTAATTAAGTGTTCAAGAAAGACGACGAATACTACGGAACGAAATCGTAGCATAGTCATGATGAAGGCTTACTAATTGGCACCAAGCCAAAACACACGACCGTCTATAATTTCTTATTAAGGAAGGGATATGATCAATAGGCTCTAATCGTATGTTCCGAGCGATTCTTAGTCACGAGATTTAGGCTAATGAGTATATTATCTCACTAATCTACTGTTATAGATTTAGCACGAAACCGAAATCTTGCTCTGCGACTCTGATTTAGTGAAACCTCTTTGCCAGTAGGGAAATTTATCACAGCTGATTCAGACACTACAAACTGTCAAAGTTGAAAAATTTAAAAACTAAAAAATAAAATTAAAGGTAAAAATTAAAATTTCAAGTAAATAAGTGAAAATGGCAGTAAATAGTATCAAGAAAGGCTGTCGAAGATGATCTAATGGAGTTTCAGGCGAGCAAAAATGCCACAGCCGCGATCGGCTTGTCAAAAACAGCTGCTTTATAAATCTTCAACGCAGTGTGAACTGTCTAGATTAGTGTTAAATGTAATCTAACAACTTAAAAGTTTTGATGAGAGCAGGATATAAGAATCATATAGTAGTATTTCAAGTTTCTTTTTGTTTCAAAACAAACGTTTGCCTCTTTGGAAACATTTTTACTAACAATGTTTTCGGAAATAATAACTCTTTAAAAGCATTTTTGTTAACAATGTTCGCAAAAAACGGTTGTAATATTGACATGTGGCGTAAGCTTCTAGAAAGAATTAAACTTAAAAAGAACTACATAGAAAATAAGCCTCTAATTTATTTACTTTTAAGTTAAGCTATCCATGTGAGTGATTTCGTAAGACGTCCAAGACTGAAGGAGGGTATAATGTCTCACCATGAAGACAAAATTGCAATGTTTGATACCTCGCATGGTTAAGAACGCTTTGAATACTGAACTCGGTAGGAAAGTTTTAGTTTATATGGAGGCTAAGTAAATTGGAAGTGCTATTTTTTACATTGATACACAAAACTTTGGGACAGAAATCAAAATCTCATTTGTTAGAGCTTTCGCTAACCCTTAAACAGTCGCTTGGTGGCAGCCCGTTGTTTCGGTAAGTATTTGTTCGATAATAGTATAAGTATTCAGGCTATAATAGCAACTAAAGGTCGTATGTATGAAAGCTGGGAGAATTTTACTGTTTGTGCTAAGAGAAAAGATATTTAAGGTATATGTATGTCCTCCCTTCCCTCTAGGAAACTTGGCTTTTTTTTCGAAAATTCAGAGACCGAAAGTGTTATTGCAAATCCAATAAAGAGAAAACATTAAAGACTAAATATATGTATGTATATATAATATATACATATATACATATATAATACTAACTATATATAATTAGTACCCGTACGAAACAGCGCGACTGTAACAGCTGTGTGTGTCGAAATTCATTATGCGGAAATGTTACAAAAAGCCTTTATAATACACATTACGCAAGAGCAATTATATTAAAATGAAAATTATTTCAGGTTGTTTATAGTACATTGAATGAAATGTGTTTGCATGTATGTATGTACATATGTATAAAGTACTCATCGCCAAATTTAAAAGTTGAGTGCAAATCGAAACTGCGTCGCGTCAATACAACAAAAACATAGTGCGAATTATTATGTTTTTGTATATAATCACTTATATATATTTATTGTGACTGTGACACTTGTTAGTAGGTGTGTACATACCCGCTCACTACAGAAACAAACAGCTGTAAGCTTATTTTGACGGAAAGAGCCAAGAGCTATAATTATCTACAACAAATAACTGTTATTTTACATGTTAAATTTTTCAATACATTTTAATGAATTTATTTGCGCTTTGTTAAGTAGAACTTTATGTAAGTACTTTTGTGTGTATAAATAAATTTATATAATATGTATAATATTAAAGAATCGTCAGCTGCGCTTGAACAACGAAACTTGTATTTGCCATTTTCAATATTTCGATTCATTTCAGTCAAATATCTACATATTTACACGTAATGTCTATACATAGACATTTGCTGTAATTGCAGTTATAAAATTTTTGTGTAATTTTTGCTGCGGTAGTTTCCTAATTCAGTAGAAAAAAGTTGTTGAGTCACAAATGAAATATTTTTTGTGTAAAATTCGTTAGAACTTTTTAATGAAGCAATATTCTCTTTCTGTGATAAAGACATTTTTCAATATTTTTTACTAAAATTTTATCAAGTCACGTCTAAAGGAAATCAAATACCAGGAAGTTCAACCAAAAATATCGATAATACCGAGTATAAGAATTGACACGCCGGAAATCACTGTGGACAATAAATGGACAATGCAGGGAGGAACAGAAAGAAAGCCAAAGAAGAATTGACATTGTTGACCAAAAAACCACGATGAAGCCGCTCAAAAATCAAGGTGATGCTCATTGTTTCTTTCGAAATTCGTGGTTGGGTGCGTCATGAATTCGTGCGGGAGGGACAGAGGGTCAATAAGAAGTTCATGTGGCCGTATTGACGCGTTTGATCAGTGTGATTTTTTCTTGTTCCCCAAACGGAAATTACCGCTCCGTTGAACTCATTTTCATTCGACCGAAGAGGTAAAACCAAATTCGCTGAATGAGCTGATGGCCATCCTAAAAAGTTCTTATGAAAAGTGCTTTAAGGACTGGAAAAATTGTTGGCATAAGTGTATTACATCGGGTAGGGACTGGGAACTACTTTGTAGTTATCTTAACTTGGTATATAGAATATATTGACTAGTAAAGCAGCTCTAGTCTTCACTGGAGGTATCATTTTAAAGAAGTACAAGAAAACCTTCAGCCGACCTATCGTGTTCACTCGTAAAACTTTGTATAGTAGCCTGCCAAGACCCATTAGAACTCTAACATCAAAAATAATCACAGTTTCCAAAAAATTTTGGAGAATTTTCTTGCGTTGATGGTTATCTCTTGACAAACCAAATTTCATATTTCTACCCAGAAAAAAGCATCTCATATATCGTTTCAGGCATACAGACAGCTTAAACTTCTAAAATCCATTATCAACACATAAGGAAGTAGCGAATAATACATAGGACTAGGCAACACTAAGTGTTGCCAGGTGCAATCTGACATTTCCATTGGAAAGTTTGACATTTTTTACCATAACATCACTCAGAACGTTTTATCATTTAATCGTGAATTGTTTTATTAAAAAAAAAAATTAAAAAATTCATCTCGGCCAAAAAATGGAATTAACTCGCGAACATTTTCGTGCGATCATTTTTTACAACTTTCGACGTGGATTATCACGACAAGAGTGCATTGATGAACTAAAATCTTTGTATGGCTATGAAGCACCATCCTATAGAACTGTGAAAAACTGTTACAACGAATTCAATCGTGGCCGACGCTCGCTCAAAGACGAATTCCGTGAAGGTCGTCCAAAAACAGCCGTTGTGCCAGAAAACATCGATGCCGTACGTGAACTGATAATGCAAGACCGTGTAACATACCTTCAGATAGAGGCATGCCTATGCATTTCTCCCACCAGCATACATTCGATATTGCATGAACACCTCGCCGTAAAAAAAGTTTGTTCTCATTGGATCCCGCGCAATTTGACAATCACTCAAAAAAAGGCTCGTGTGGATTGGTGTAAAGAAATGCTGGAAAAATACGATCGCGGTGCTTCAAAAGACGTTTATAAGATCGTCACAGGTGACGAATCATGGATCTATGCATATGAGCCCGAAACAAAACAGCAATCGACCGTGTGGGTCTTCCAAGACGAGCCAAATCCAACGAAAAAAAAAAAAAACATTTTCGTTGATAAATATTCCTATTTTCATTATTAGGCCAGAAATATATATAGCAGCCCTCGTAAAGCAAATAATTTCTCGAAAGACAAGGAAGTCAGCTTTTTGGCTTTAAACAGCCATGCTTTGTGGCTATAGTCGAAAACAGAGTAAAAAGACTGCAATCTGGATGAGGTGAATTTTTGTAATTTCCTCAAAATCTTCTGAGCTTGCTTTTTTTGAATGAAACTGTATTATATTAGTCTAATAAGAACCTGGACTTTGAGACTCAGTAAACCTCAAGCTATTTTAAATTCTTGAATTTTTTGAAAGTTGTTTTCATTTTTCGATATTTATTCTATGGAAGCAATGTAGTTTCTCATCAGTCTGGTGTTCTACTTTTGACAGATTTTCATATCAGCACTAACTATCTAGTTAATAAAAAACTCTAATAAATTCCCTGCTTACAGAAAAGAGAGTAAGAGAGGTCCGTCAGAATATTAATTTCTTGTAAATATAATTCCAAAGCTTTCATATTTAATACCGTTACTTTGCTTTCGTAGAAACATCGATGACATGAGTCTACTTTAGTAACTAAGAAATAATTAAAAGAAATACCAGCCGATGATTACACAACGTCTTCATTGTATTAGTTGTAAAACTACAACTCAGACTCAGTCTACTCTGTGGATTTTCCACTATAAAAATTCTTTATCAGTCTGTCTGAGTTTAACGTAGAACAAACTACAATATAATGAAGTAAAGCACCCACTTAATTAATTGACTCGCCTAGCTTTGACTCAGCAGAATAATTATGAACTCGCATTAGGCGATAGAGAATCAATCGTCTTGGGAAACACCAGCTTACAATGTAATTTAATTTTTTAAATAAACATATGTAAAAGTAAATTGTGTAACAAAAGCAATATAAAATTATTTATCATAGATTTCTTTAGCAAATATTCTGTAGAAATCAACTAAATTACAAACTCAAGGAAACGCTGTAGCAGTTATCGCTTAATGAAACTGCAAGAAAGTGTGAAGATATTGACATATGAATGTATGTATTATGTACATATATATGTATATGTTTATTTATATTATCCACATTCATTAATAGACTGTTACTTTCACATCAACAAAGCAATTAGCAAGTTATTGCCATCAAATATAAATCTCTGCCTGTCCGTCTGGTTGTCATGTCAATTATAGGATATCTTATTAGTATTATTAACACTCACTGCAAGTGTAAATAAGATGCAAACTCATGACCTACGTGTGATGCCAATAAATAAGATTACTTAAACAAGTAGTATTAAGCCAATAGAAGCCTCTGTATAATAGTAATGAATCTATCAAACAATCAGAAAGTTCTCTTGAGCAAAGCAGTTGCTGCAGCGCCTGAGATTAGCGCTTATAAAGAGTTATTACTGAGCGATTGTTAAGCTTCCTAATGCGTAAACGGAAATTGTTGTTATTTTATTACCCGTTTGTGCGGTAGAAATACCCAAAAAAGGAACGAGGAAATTACCTAAAATAAGTTTTCTTAAAAGGAAAAAAATATTAAATTTTTGTAGCCTAAAACGAAAATTAGTTCTGCTCCTATGGCGAGAGCAACGCCTTAACTTGTTTAGTGCACAGAATAGCATCGAAATTTAAGAAGATTTAAATAAGTAGCAAGGTACTTTATCTACACAAAAATCTAATAGCTTTGTTGCGGATAAAATATAATCCAAAAAAAAAAATAAAATAGATCGCCAAAAAGTTGAAAAAGTAGTGTATATAGAGAACATATTTGATAAATATATTCTCAGAACAGATTCTATAACTCTAAAATCGTTTACTACTATATCATCGAAGATTTAGATTTTTATAATTTACAGGGAGAGTGATAGTTAGAAATTTTCAAAAAGTCAGAACTGTAAAACTTAAATAAATTCTTTATCAGATAACAAAACATGCCTCGATCTGCATGTTTGTTGCGATTTTAAAGAAACTACAGTTCAATAGGCTCTCTCACATTGTTCAAAGACCAAAGCTGCCTATAGCAGAAAGCCCCTTGGATCTTCATACATACCCAATAGCGCCATAATTGTCCCTTAATTTTGCTCCAATTGAAATATAATGAGACATTATCTCATATAAAGTCGAACAGAAAAATATGACTATTCATACGATTCACATTAACGATCTCAGTCACCACTTAGCTGATTTCCACGGCACTTCTAAGAAAATATTAAGATATTTTTTTTTATGACAAAACTTTTACTGGGTTAAAATAGGTGAAAAAATAAATAAAAGGAAAATAAAATCAAGATGAAAAGATAAATACACTAAAACGAAAGTCTATGCAATAAAGCAGTCACTGAACTTAAACTAAAAGGCGAATAAGTTTCATACAGCTGATTTCGAAATCGAAAACTAAACCTAAAATTAAATAAAGTTCTGAGGCCTAAAAGTAATCGTTCATTCGTGGTAACAGTGTGCTGGAGTGGTCCTTCTGACATCTGAGAAAAGGTTCTACCGTAAATTTGAAAATATTGTCTAAAATTTTTAATATTATTTTGAACGATCTTAGGCCAAAAGCATCTTTAAAAATGGATTTCACTTTAAGGGGTTACAACCACTTGTAAATTACCAAAATTCCGTTTTATTGGAGAATATTCTCCGACAATTGTAAGTTAACTCGGTAAATAGAGAGAGTATTCTTGAGAAGCTTTTCACTGAGTTTAATCGGTGCCTAAAACTTTAAACGGATTTTTTAAATTTTCTTCCAAAAGGCTCGACCGATCGGTCTCTCCTTTCAGAAAGCGGTGAGCAAAATTTCTACGAAAAGTCTGCACCGATGGATTTGAGGTGCCGCGATCCACTTAGATATATTTTTCAGTTAATGATCGAAGTAATAAGATTTTGACAATAATTTAAATTCTTAAATTACTTTTAAGTGTAAATTTTTGTTAAAGTTAAACGATTTTTGTTTTGGAAAGCCACTGTCAAAATGTTGACTGTTCCTCACATCAGTACCTGTATGGTATTTTTCTATAGTAGTAATAACTTTATTTCTTTTCCGAAACTGAGATAATTTTAAGCAAAAAAATCTTGCTCACAGCCAGGTAGCTGTTTTCGGAGGTTCCCTGGAGATCGGCTACGAGAACAAGGGGATTCAAAGGTTTCATAATGTATTGCCGATTATTAAAGTACCTTAAGTTTTATAAGTTTATGTTTTTAAAAGAAAATGTGTTCAATAAAAAACACAAAAACTCTTTTTTCCTGCATTTTAACTGGAAATTTGGAAATCGGCAGATAAATAATTAATCAATTCAATCGGTTTCTTTCATGTTTAATATTTTTTACAGTTACTTACCACATTTAAATATTGACTATCACAAATCCAATATATGTATATGACAATCTGATAGATAAATAAAAAAATGTTAATATGAAATCTGCTGATATATTGGGTAGTCGAAAAAGTCTTTTCGTATTTTCTGGAAATTTCGACATTTCGATTTACACTGATGGAATAATGTCTCTAGCGGAAAAATAGCAAAAAGTGGTCGATCAAAATTGTACATATTTGTTTATATGTATATAATTATGATATGTATGCACATATAGACAAATATATATGTTTATTTATGATGGAAAAATGGCGCATGCATAATATTTATACAATTTTTTTTTCATGAAGATCACAGCATGTCAATTTTTTTGTTCCAGTTGCTGAATCATTTTAATCGCCGAAATATGTACTCCGGATCTATATCTACATACAGTTGCTTTGTATAACATTTTGTTGTTTTTTCGATTTTTTTCAGTTTAGCACTGCAGACAAATTAACACGATGTTGCTGATTACCTACGTGATTTATTTGCAAATTCACTTAGTAGTAGCGCAACAAAGACAGAGTAAATAGCATATACATATATACTCTAAAGAAAAGAATTATATAATAAAATTCATATGAATTAAATGCAAAAAAAGTACTGTGTAGTTGCTTTTCCACTTTTTAATTTTTTTTTTGTTAAGTATACAACAAAAAACAAGGTGAAATATTTTACTGTGCGCCGAAGTTTTCCACTTGAGTGATTTGCGGAAAAATTATTACGATTACAACAAACTCACTTTTTTGTGCTGAATTGATTAAACCAAATTTGTATGGAAGAGTGTGTTTGTGTGTGTGTATAGTTGTGGCAACATTTGAATTTGGCGTTTATGCGATAGTTAAATTTGCATATCGAAGCGCTGACCTTAACACTAATTGAAGGAAATAACTGGCTTCGATCATGTAAACAAGCAACAACAAAAATAGATATGTGTGGCAGGTAAAAGTGTATGTACATATGTATTTATATGAAACAAGTGACAAAATATGTAAATAAAGCAGTTGTTAAAAGTTGTTAGCTTTAGCTATCAGCAGACTAATGAAATAGTACTTTAATTCGGCTAAATAAGTCATGTGATACGAGGACGGGTTGCAAAGTCAGAGCCTCTGGCAGAATATAGAAGCGATTCTTTTATATATGGCTCAAGCAGCAACGACTTCCGATCTTAGCCTTTAGCTAATTGTATATGTAGCCGTTCAGTAGAAAGGCGGAGTGAAGTGGTCGTGATGCAACTTCCAATCGGTTGCGATGTCTTGTCGGAACCGATTGACCCTTCGTTTGAGCTTTTGAGGATTTCCACGTAAAATTTGGCGTTGACGGTTTGTCCAAGAAGAACAAATTCACGGTGGACGATACCTTTGATGTCAAAAAACACCATAAGCATCTTTTCCACTTTGAATTTGCTCATTCTCACCAGCCGCTCGTTCGTTAGCTAGGAACGCTCTCTACCAAATACAGTTGGTGCGCGCTAGCTACGCAAGTTATACCATGTTGACTATAGAGCCATTGTATGCCGGTATTTAAGGACTTAGTAAGAATTAAAACAAATTGTTGCTTTCATTAAATTACTATCAAAAAGGTAAGGTTCTCTTTATTCCACAATATCAAACTTCTAAGTCAACGATTGAACACAGGTCTTTCTATGCTACTTGTACTGCTGCACCTTTGTATGACAGTTTTTTAAGAAAAATTTTCCACAAATATTTTTACTTGCAACTTTATAAAAAACATTTTTTTTTATCCAAAAATTCATATTCTTGCGGTTGCATACTCCTAAAATTTCGTTAGAATTTTAATGAACTCAAACATGCACTTCTGTGTGTTTTTTGATGCATTTAATACTGATAAGGTCGGTCCTTCACAAAAAGCATGATTCATGCGATAATTGTGGTCAGTTTAAAAGTAATTTTGATAAAAGTTGGAGAAATAATTAACGAGCCTGTTAGAAAAAAAGAAACTTCTGCGTCTCGTTGCATTTAAAATAAGTTTTTTGGTTGTACAGTAGAATCGCGAAAAAGTTAACAAAAATGTCCCAAGGTTGTTTTCCTTTTCCGAAATATTAACTTTTCCAAAGGGGTTTCGATTTTGAAAAAAAAAAAAAAAACACGGAAATAAACATAATTTTGGTGATATAATACGTTCAATTTATTTGCATGACTGACTTTTACTCTTAACAAAACATAACTTAGATTTAGTTTGTACTTTTTCACATTATACATACACGCATATGTACATATTAATTTGCAAGGGCTGGTTTAAAGAAGCGGTCGAGACTTGTTTGTTTCTTTTCTTTTGTGTAATAGCTCCTGACAATTTTCGTACGCATATTAATAAGATGTGATATCTGATTTGCATCATTATTGTTTTCATACCACTTTATCAAGGTATTGATGCATTCAACTGCTTCGGAAAAACTGACTTTCTGTTTTTGCATATCTTCCTCGGCAACTGGTTCTTCATCTTCATTGTCAGACACTTCGAAATCTTCATCATCTTCCGTATTTTGATAGTCGTTCCAATTTTCGATGTCTTCACTGCTGACGTCAACACCACCCACCTTGGACAATAACGATTGTACCTCTCGAAGTGTATCATCGTGAGAACTATTTGATCTAATCAATGTAAGCAATGGAATTTCGTCTTCGCTGTCGTATTGATCATCGTCCCACTCTTTTATATTTTTCCAAGCTTTTATAAGCACAGCTCTTGGCAATTCATCCCATGCTAATTTAAGCAGCAAGATGGCATCACGAATTGAATGTCCTTTCAAAATATTCTCAACCGGAATGTTTTCTTGTGCAACAATGTTCCATAACAGTTTAGCCCGGTATTCTAACTTGACCAGTCTTATGGGATTTTGATCCATGGGCTGCAAAACAGCTGTCACGTTAGGTGGTAAAAGCATTGCCGCAATGTTTCCATCATCTGACTGTAACTTGTCAATTGGCTTATGTGCAGTACAGTTGTCAATCAGCAATAATGCCCTTGGTGGTAAATTGTTTTCAGCAGAAAAAACCTGACAAATATTTTGGCACACTTAAGAATTTTAAAGGATAGAAAAAATAAATTTACCTGATTAATAAAGGAATGATGGAACCAGCGGAAGAATAGCTCTGAATTCATCCAAGACTTTTGCGAGTTAGCATATTCCAATGGGTTTTCAAACCCCTTGAAGCAACGGGGGTTTGCGGATTTACCAATTATCAATGGTTTCAACTTATGCGAACCATCTGCGTTCGCACACAACATAAATGTGATTCTATCCTTTGCTATTTTTCGGCCAGGTGCCGTCTTTTCGTTTGCCGCGACAAATGTTTTATTGGGCAGGAAACGATAAAATAATCCAGATTCATCTGCGTTATAAAGCTGCATGTCCGAAATTTCCATTTCATTAATTTTTGCCCGCAAATTATGAATGAACGGTGTTATTCCTGACTTGTCGCTTGAGAGGATTTTCCCACAAATTTTTAAGTGGCGAATACCGAATCTTTTCTTGAAATTTGCAAGCCATCCATCACTTGCATGTAAAGTTTTCTTGGTTGCAACTTCATGTGTGTTTGCCACTGCCTCCAAAATTTCATGACGTTTTTTCTTTATTTTTGAGATGGCCGCCTTAGATGCATTATAATCCAACGCCAATCGATTTCCATGAATACCTTCATCGAGTTTTCTTAAAATCTCAGCTTTTTGATGCAAATTTAATCTGATTTGCAATGATATTCTCTGCTTTGTTGGCATTTTTTAACACACTAACCACAAACAACTCGCAAGTTTAAACGCTCATGACACACTACGTACTATGTATGTACCTCGCGACACCGACTATATTTTTTTACATAGAAATTCGGGGAATACATAGCAATGAGGGGAATACCCGAGCTTGTTTTTCTTGCCAAACAAACGGTTGGGTTTGAAAAAATAGAAAAGCTCACAAAAGTTAACCCAAAGTTAACTTTTTAGAGCAGTACGTGGACGCTCAAAATCGGTAAACTTAGCCGAAGGTTTAACTTTCTCGCGAGTTAACTTTTGCGCGATTCTACTGTACACACATTTGCATAAGGAATTTTTTGGGGGAAAAATACCACAAATATTTTTATTGCAACTTTATAAAAGGCACTTTTTTATCCAAAAATTCATATTCTTGCGGTTGCATACTCCTAAAATTTCGTTAGAATTTTAATCAACTCAAACATGCACTTCTGTGTGTTTTTTGATGCATTTAATACTGATAAGTTCGGTCCCTCACAAAAAGCATGATTCATGCGATAATTGTGGTCAGTTCAAAAGTAATTTTGATAAAAGTAAAATATTTGCTATATTATATTAAAAAAAATCATTAATTTAATTTAAATACGGGTCCGTAGCCAAATAAAATTAAAATCACAATGTGTTAGATTTCCTTCTACCCAGATACGACTAATTTGAGGCACGTTTCTACATGCGACATTACCGAATGGTGAAATAAACCCACATAATATGTAACGGTAAGATAAGAATCCATGTCTTAAGGCAGTTCTTTATATTGGCAACGCTTTTAGTATAAGATATGCATATTTTGTACTTACAAAAGATTAATTAATGAAATGAATTCAAATATTTTTTATGCGAGGTATTTTAAATATGACAATCGATCACCGATAAATTTTACATACTAAAACTGTACTTAGAATTGATAATTGATTAATACATATTAAATTATATTAAATTTACATATTCTGACAATTTTCTATAAAATACTGCCCAGTTCCAGGTAAATGTTTTTAATCACAAGAACACCACATGAGTGATATAGTTTCAAGCTACCTAATATTTTAATATTTGAGGTTAAATCGGATAGAAGTAGATGATTAATGTGGTCTTTATACGATTTAAGTGGTTTCACCAAAATATATACGAGTAAAGCGTTTCAGTTTAAAAAAAGATAATGGCATTTTCATAAGTAATAGCTTCTACTTATATAATGCCTCGACAGTGATTTATGTAAATGGTTTGAAGTAGAATAGCACTTCACGATTTACGAAAAATCCGAAATTTTTAAATATTCAACTCAGAAATGCGGTGGTTGATACGTATGTATACATTTGAGCTCGATAACTTCAACAGATTATATACAGTTTACCGGGAACTTCTCATGGATTATAATAATTGATCATTAAATATTTAATTAAGCAAACTGCTCCGTATTTTTCGACAAATTTTGGAACTTAGTTCGATTTGCTTGGTTAGCTTAGAAGAAAAATTCCAGTTTTGAATAATACTATGGAAATTCGACCTCCTCAGATCAATTTCCGTGGTTAGCTTGGAAGAAAATTTCTAGTTTGAATAGCACTATGGAAATTCGAACTCCTTGGACCAATTCCATTACTTAGTTTGGAAGAAAAATTCCAGTTTTGACATGAAATCTTATTAGCTATTTTATAAAAGTAAATATTTTTTATAAGACTGTGCCCAACCAGCAATCCTAAGTTCAGCCATTTTATATGTTACTCGCTGACGGAAAACTAGATTAGGTTAGGATAGATCGCAGGGTTGATCCAAAATCGATGAATCTCTTTGGAACGATATTCGCCCTTTGTGTTACTCACGGATTCCTTAAGGTATATCGCCAGATCCTCATACATCGACGAATTAATTAAGGCGATTAATATCGCCAAAGGTGTGAATACAGAGATATTTAAATCTTAGTCTGACAAAAGCCAGGCAATAAAGCACTAAGTGACAAGTTGAACCTATCTCGCATGTCTGCACACAGCTTTGGCAAAGAATGTCCGACAGAATATATAGAGCCGCACCGGCTACATATAATTGTGCTTAGATTGACTTTGCTAAGAGCCAGTAGTCCGAACGACCTCCTACGGTTCACTATGGGCCAGAAGGATCACAAGTTCGCTCAACTTCTGATTGTTGACCAGCGTTTTATGAGCTCACTGGAGGTCCAAAGGGCTAACGCCAAAAGTCATCGAAAAACCGACTCATTTTCAAATTAATGAAAATGGGAAAAGGGTTGCCTTCCTACCCTACCAAGCTCAAGGGCTTTGCAGTTTCCGGCGATTCCGTGGTGACAATGGCGGCCCCCATGCAAGTCTAATATGAAAATAGCTTGAAGCTACTGCATATGAGATCATGCACTCTTTGAATAGTTTTGACTGCACAGTCAGCGAGCTCAAAGCCAGTACAGCCGATGAAAAACTAACTGAAATAATTATTTTATATAAGCTAATGGAGAGCGGAGGAGAGTGTCTCATCCGAGACTCCGAGGAAAAACGACTGGCACGCTGTTGTAAACTCGGCTATAACCGCGTAAACTGTGTCTACGCCAATAAAGAGGAAAAATGAAGAGCGGAACATCAAATGTTACATATATATATGTAGTATATAGAGATATAAAGAAAGAGTTCACTTTTTGCCTTATACATATTTCTAACAACTTTTGAAATAATTTTTGAAAATCTTTCTATTACATTTTGACTCTCTGCGCAGCCATATAAAAATCTAGTTACACGATACTAAATTCCGCGCAAACGTTGTCGCTATAAATAAGCTTCATTTTTTTTAGTTTCAAATTAAAAACAGACATAACAAAGTTCACTTTCAACCAACACAGGTTCTAAAAGCCTACGCACTTGTCAGTACGCCTTCTAACAGTGCGATCAGCGTCCAAACGCGGAAAATATGGTTAAGTTGGCAAATCAAGAAAGTTCAAAAATTAAAGAGCGCTTCTATGGCTTTTTGTTTTTGATTTCTGTTCTACAAATCGCATGACGCACAGCTGCGCGCTGAACGTTGAACGCAGGTAGTCACATAATATGCAGCTTACTACATGTGTTACGTCACATGAGAGAACCCGTGAACTGACAATGACTGTTCGTTGACATTTGGAAGTCGAGACAGCGGTAAACCTGGTCACAATTAATTGGCAATATTGTCATATTGAGCAGCGATTGTGAGATAAAATAATAAAAGTTAAATGCAGAAATCACAGACAGACACAAAAGAAAAACACAATACAAACAGCAAGCAAATACAATGCAAATCAAAAAAGCAAAAATAACGCAAATCAAGAAGTAAAAACAACGCAAATCAAGAAGCAAAAGCAACACAAACAGTAAGCATATGACAATCACACTTTTCAATGCATTTTTTGCGGAATTTTTGCTTTTGTTTCTGCTGTGCTTTATTTGCGGTGGCGGGATTTTTCACCACCCCCCCTGCCATGCTCATGAAAAAAGTTACCGGTATTTACAGAAGGCATACCCAAAACTCAGCTGTTTCATGCTTTTATAATTAGCAAATCGCTCACTGTGTGCCGCCGCGCTGTGCTCCGCTGCCGCACTTGGCTTCACTTTTACTGCCGCTTGCCGCTTGCCGCTTTTTGCTTTTATTTTATTTCATTTTATTTTTATCAAAAATAATTTTTACGCTGATAATAATAATAAAAGTGGTATTACCCCGTTGGGTCAGTTAATATGCATAATTGCCAAAATTAGCTCAGCAGCGAGTAGAGTGTCAGCCACAAGGCGCTCAATCGAAGTGAAAAAGAGTGTACGAGAGCGCTAAAAAGACCGTAGAGTATAAACGGTGCGAATGTGAGCGGAAGCGGGGGCTACTGTAGAACAGTAGCTGGCAGTTGCGCTCAGTAACGTTCGTAAATGACGCGCTGCGATCGGCCATATAATACATACACTCGTACATATGCATGTATTGCACCGCTGGACAGCTGACAATGTCAGCAGTGTGTTGAGAACGCTTTAAAGCACGGGAAATACATATAAAAACTTTCAATGGGATCACAAGATTTTCAGTTAATTTTTGAAATTCACAAACGGCGGTTGACGCGCACAAGCAAAGTGAAGTAACAAGGATAACTACACTTAAATAAGGATCGAAATAATATTTTATTTGCGTTGGTTTGTGTTGCTCGTGTCATCTCGCATTTCTTGCAGCAGATCTAGCAACTAGATTGCTTTTAAGGAATTAAGAAAATATAAAAATTAATATAAATTAGATTAAAATTAAAATTAATCGAAGAAAAATCTCATTTTCAACTATTTTAATAAATCAAAACCACTACAAATACAAAATGCAACAAATTACAAATATAAGAAAATTGACGGGCTTCCTGTTGCTTGCGTGCATAGTACACGGTAATTTACACTATTTAATAAAATAAAAATAAACTGTTTTATTAGTGTTAAAAAATGTGTGGCAATAATTGACAAAAAACGAACAAAATTGAACAAATCAAATAATTCAGCGGCACAAAAATTATTATTCGAAAGTGATTGGCGCAAAATTTTCCTCAGCGAGACCTCTATGTGTATCAACTAAGGGTTAATAATGTGAAAGAAGTAGTTATAAGTACAATAAGTGAACGAGTTTTATTTAAAAAAGGCTTAAAGGAGTTATATAAGTACAATCAGTGATTAAGTTTTATTTAAGAAAAAACTTAAAGGATTTTTGTAGGTCACGTGGTGCTTGGTTCAACATTTTTTGACCACAAGTTCAAGTTATGACTTCAAAATAGCAATGAAGGTTTAGTTTTCATGATTAACAAACTGTTGAGTGCCGCCGAAAACAAATCAAATATCAGAAAGTGAGTGAGCCAAGTTTTAAGGAAGCAGTAGAGATCTCCATGAACATTTTAGATACTCAAGAGTGTGGCACATTTCAGTTTCTTGGTTTCAAAATGCTAAAAAACCAGATGCTTTTGACTTTTATTACTTACCGATACTTTCAAGTACTCTACGGAGGCGGGAGACGGAAAATTTGTGTTTTGGTTTGCCGAGCATCTGGCAGTTTTGGAATTCTAAAACTAAACTTGGCTCACAAGCCACAAGCAATAAAATATTGAAAGTATGGACTATAATATTGGGTAGTTGAAAAAGTATTTTCGTATTTTGTCAATACCAGATATCAGATGTCGTTGTCAGTTCCGCAGATAATTGAGAACACAATGAAATACGATAAAAATAGTACCAATATCATGGCCAATGTACCAATGTCTTCAAATTCAAATTATGATTAAATTTTTGTAAGTTGTTGCAAAGGTACAGATTATAATTCCTCGAGGAGTCGTTGTTGAGAAGAGATCTGACCTGTACTGACCTGGCTTTGAACCACCCGTATGTTTTTTATGGCTGTTGCAAACCTTATGGGTAGATCAGCAGTAACAGGACAATAATATATTAAATAATTTTAAAGGTTTTCATAATCCAATCTACCCATAATGACCAAAATCAACCTCATATGGAGCTACGACCTCAATTTTTAAGACTGAAATAGCAATATGACTAACCACTTCTGATCTATTAGATTCATAGTCCAAAGAAACGGACGGTTATAGTTTTTATTTATAATTTCTAAAGTCACCTAGCAAAAATGTGAAGACTTTCTTAGTACAAGCAACGATATACCAGAATTTTCTAAGTTCTAAACTTCAAAAAACAACATTTTTATTTTCTAAAACCTTCCGACTAAGTTTTACACAAATACAATTTTCCAAAAAATTGCTTGGAATGCTGCTGTGAAGAATATTCGCTTCATCAAACTTTAATTAGTGTGAATAGAACAAGCAAATTCGTATAAGTCAAATAGTTTAGATAAGATTGTTGTTGCTGTCGTATGCACATTTTTAACACGAGAACTTTGCTAAAATGCAAAAAGAAGATGCGACTTCAAGACACCCATATTAATTGTATGCAAATTAATGCAACGAAAAAGTTGATTTTTAAAGCTAAACTCCAAAGTGGGAAAAAACAATAAACCACTTTATTAGATAGTTATGGATTCTTGATAATTTCAAAATAAATCAATTACAAGTGCTGGAATTGTTTTATCTTTATGTGGGGAATTCGCAATAATGCAAATATATATGCATATATAATATGCAGCCAGTCACAATAATCTGCGAACAAACAGTAAACTGCTAATTAAATGTTACCTTACGAACACAATGGCTGGTGAACTGCAGTAAATTGAATTATGATCGAAAGAACGCATATTAATATATATACATACATACATATGTACATATGAATGCACATGCAAAATAAAAATGTGTATGAATTTATGGTCATGTAGATTTGTAAATATTCACCTTAACTGACATATTTGCCTAAGCTATTAGACACTACTTGGCAAAACGGCAACAAATTTGCTATAACCCCACTTGTTTATAAACTTTCCTATATAGTTACATACAAAAACACTAATATCACATGATTAATTCTTAAGCTGTTTGGCTAATTAACATATATGGTAAATATAATAAATGAATTTATAGGAGTGTGTTAGAATAATAAGTAAATGTTTCCGTGCTGTGAGACACGTGAAAGAAAATAATAATAAACATGTTTTGACGGCGGCAAGAAGGTTTTCCTTTTTCACTTATAAAATAAAAAGTAAGGGTTTCTATTACAAACAGTACATACTTAGTTTGTAAATATTATGCGCTTAATAGAAATAAAATATAAAAATTGGAGAATATGTACTTACAATGTAGTGAAATATGAGGGATCCCGAAACGTTGCTTTACAAAACAAGTGCTTCAAACATTTGCAGTTTTTATAAAAAAACAAACCGAAATTTTCCTTATCCCGATATTGGCTTTATAAAAATCCTGAAATTTTCATATTTTATAAAAAAGAGAAAAAGTAACAACATTAGCCCGAAATTTCGGTATTACGTAGACGGGATCCCGAAACGTTTCTTTACGTTCCATATTTATTTGTGTTTATTTAATAACTTGAAAGGTAATATGTTGACGGGATCCCGAAACATTTCTTTACGTTTCATTTTTATTTTAAAGCTCTAATACTTTTATGTAAAAAAAAATAGTGAATAAGAATACAATCCCGAAAATTATCGAGATCACAATATTGCTTTTGTAAAATCCAAAAATTTTCGATAATGGATTATTATTTTTTATAAAAAAACAAAAAAATATTATCATAAAATCCCGAAATTTCGGTATTAAATAGACGGAATCCCGAAGCATTACTTTACGTTGCAAGCGTATTTTAATGCTCTAAAGTGCTTAATTTTTTCTAAACAAAAAACATTAAAAAAACCAATTTTGAAAACTTTCGGGATCACGATATTCATTTTGTAAATTCCCTAAATTCCGTTAATACACTTACTTTTTTATAAAAAATTAAAATAGTAATAATATAATCCCGAAATTTCGGTACTACGTTGACGGGATCCCGAAACGTTGCTTTACCTTCCATATTCATTTTAATACCCTAATATTTTTAATTCAAAAAAACAGTAGTAAAAATGTAATCCCGAAATTTTGCGGGACTCCGATATCGATTTTGCAAAACACCAAATTTCTTTAATGCAAAATAGTTTAAAACTAAATTATCTACATTTTTTTATTTAAATAAAATTAGTCATACTATTTATGTATGTTCATATAAAAATTATAGCTCACACATACATATGTACATACATATGTACGCTTGTATATGTGTAAATATTTATGTACATACATATACATACATACATGTAGTTCTATGCACATAAAGTAAGAGGTAAAAGTAGTTTGACACTCAATATACGCATTTGGCAATCAACATTTGTAAAAGTGCTTGCAAAGCGTTTCAAGTTAATAATTATATTGCCATACATTTGCCTTTTAGCATTTACCTATTTATAATGAATGGCAGTTGAGAAAGATACAGACATAAAAAAATAGGTAATAAACAATAACACATTCTCATATTACTTTGTTTTGTAATAACAAATAGTGGCCAACGAAAATATATTTCAATATGCCAAAAACAGTATTTTTGCCTACAAGACATACCCAGCAAGAAATTCGATACATTTGAGATATTACCAAAAAGTCAAGAATTTACGAAAGCATAGACCTGAAGTAGAATTATTTACATAGATTATTGTAGTTTGTGCTATATTTATTTATATTTTTTTCTTGTAATGTTTCACTCTATATTCAGTCATATTTTGTAGGAGTGGTGGTAAGCGAGGCGGTAAAATATAACCCTTTGTACCCATAATTTAGTGGTGTTGACTGATTCTCCCATTATCTTTTTTTCTAAACTAACTGTTTCCATTCAGTGTTTAATTTAACACTTAGTTTTTAATTTAAACATTTCTTCATACATTACCATATATACTATTATCATTTCCTACGCGGCCTTTACAGCATTATGACATACAAATAATTATATGTTAAATTCAAGCGTGGGGAAATTTTACCAGCAATACAATGTCGACTAAAATAAATTATTCAAATTCTTTGAAAAGGCTGCATAAATTATTATTAATAATTTATGTTCAAGTAATTGCTAGCCTTCAACTTAAGAGAAAATAATTAAAATATATAATCAACTGGAATGTTAGAAATATACTTAAACGAAGCAAATAAGTTATGCAAAACACATTTTTCATAGTATAGTACTAAGTATAAGTAACTATAAAAGTAAATTTTTCCACTTGAGAACTGGAAACCACAATTTCGTGTATTTTAAAAAAACGTGTTTGATTTTTGATGAAAAAATTATAAAAATTTTTAATTACTGCATTATCAATACTGCTTTGAATGGGCACCAATGTCATTCACAAAGACATATTAGTATCGTGAAATATATAGTATATATTGGGTAGTCGAAAAAGTATTTTCGTATTTCCAATCTAACTTCATAAGTATATACATAAACTTTTAGAAACGGTCATATTAAAAAAAGACCTTATTCAACAATAATCAGTACTTTTTCTGCAGACTTTCCGACAGCACAATACATTACCAAGAGTGAAATAAAACTTCAGAACAAAATATATAAAAAACAATATGAAAAAAATCTGCGCTAACCAAGCTGTCAATCACCTGGTTATACATACATATCTATGTATGTCTGTTTTTATGTACCTTTACTTCTTTGTTGTTGCAAGTCAAATATTTAACCCGACAAGTGCGCCTTTCTTGCCTTTAACTCTTCCCTTTGTGTTCTTTGTCTTCACAACGTACTGGCGGTAAACAAAGCAGGAGTGACAGTTGTTAAAATTGTCATGATAATAGTGAAGATCAACAGATGGCTAGGAAATGGAGGAAGCCCGCATAGCAGCAAGTCAGACAAAGAAAATTATGACGTCCTTTTTTGAATTTATTTTAAAAATTAAATAAAATAGTTAAGCAAATTGAAAATATATTGACAAAATAAGGAATAACGTGAAATAATTCAGCGAATGTCAGTTATTTTGAATAGAAGTAAATATTTGGTACCTAAAGGCATATCTAATGACACTAAACTCTGAGGAAGTTCATATGATAAAGTTCAGAAATAAAAATTATCAAAATGTTAAATATTTTAGCAAAAAATTTAATATAATTTATGAATTCTTTGTGAATATTGTGGCAAACTTGTGCTAGTTCGACGAACTGAGTTAAACAACTCTTTATTGCTGAGAATGATGTATGAAAAGAAGTTTGTGGTTTTAAAAAGTTGCATAAAATACCAAAATTTTTATAAATATTAAGAGCGCTGACCTCAACCCTTATCTTTTTTAATATTTGATCGCACATAATAATTATGTAAACCACATAATCGTGAAAACCACAAAACAGCATACACAATTTTCGATAACAAAAATCCCAAAATCGCTGTTGAAAAAAGTGTTGCCAAAAACTAAAAAAGAATCCCCTTTATTCAGTTTTGGGAACTTTCACCGCAAAAGCACTCTTGGGTGTAGTAATGACTTACATATCGCTCATTTAATGCAAGACCGGCATAAATCAAAAAACGTGATTTTTGAGTTAATGCTGCAGAATTGTTCGTTATATCATACTTCATGTTGAATGAAAAATTCATATGAATACCTCTTATATGCTCCGGTTGAGAAGAGGTGTAAGGTTGGAGTCACCGTGTAAGGTTGGAGTCAGTTGAAAACTTTTAACGCGTTTTCTGGAAAATCGATTTTTTTGAGTTATGCCGGTCTTGCAGCAAATGAGCGATATAGTATGAAGCATAAGGTTCGGTGAGATTAAATATTTCGAAGAACAAATATTTTTTTTTAAGATAAAGCATAATAAAAATCTTTTTCAATAAAAAAAAATATAATTAATATTGTGAAAACTACACACCACAGTATTCTTTTAGTATTTTATTTAAAAAATTTAGAACAGCACAACTTTAAATATACATCCCTTTTGTAAATCAAGAAAGTAATCTTAACTCTCTTTTAACACTCTCCACCATACTCTCTACTTCTGCAGCATGCCACAGTGCCACAGTCACCTCTACCACACCACTCATGTGTTATGTTTGCGAGAATTGTGCGAAGATTACAAAAGAAACACCACTCGTAGCATGCGATGCGGAATTCTTCGAACAGAGCAGCACCACACTCGCAACCACCACAGAGCTCAGCACGACCATAACAGCTGAGCCAACAACGGACAGCACAACCACCACGACACTCGGCACAACACTTGCCACAACAACTACAGGCACTACCGCAGGCAGCACTACCGAAGCAGTGCCGACAGCACCTACCGTTGGTCCACCAGTAACCGTACCCACACCACCTACTGTAGGCACCGTTGCTGCTGATTTTTTGCTCACCACCGAAGTTACCGTCAGCAATAACTCCACTGAAGCGACCGTTGGCAATAACACCACCGAGAGTACAGTCGCCTATGAAGCACCCAAAGCGTTGCAGCTAGTTGGCGACAGTTACACCTACCACTGCTTTAGTGTGCAAAAGAATGGTGAGTAGCGCATCAGCTGATTGCTGGCATCAATCAGTTACATAATGAAAAATATATACATATGTATGTTAGGGTGATTCAAAAAAATTTTTTTATTTTTTTTTCAATTGGTACTCGCAAAAATAGCTTCCTAGACACCTCTAAGAAAGCCTCTCAAAATATGAGATTTTAATTGTAACGGGAAGGTCCTCCGCCTAACGGTTTTCTATTTTTTCTTATTATCAGATAGAAAAATTTATATCTCGCTTCCAACTACTTGAAAAAATATCTTGTTAATTAGGTTTTGTAGGAAATTGAATGCTCTAAAATATGGTCTTTAATGATTTTTTCGTAAACCCAACCGTTTAAAAGATATTAACGGTTGAAATTTGACTATTTTTGGAAAAATTCTTTATTTCTTATTAATTTTATAACTCAATGAAAAAAAATTATTATGAATGATGAAACTCATAGTTTTGTAGGAAATTTACTGCTCTATAAAAATGGTCTACAGTAATTTTTCGATAAAGTTAAGCGTTTACGAGATATTCATCGTCAAAAATCAGTGCATATTAGGGTGGATCAAAAAAAATAATTTTTTTTTTTCGTTTGGTACTCTGAAAAATAGGTTCCTAAGCACCTCTAAGTTAGCCCCTCCAAAAACCTATTCGTAATAATTTTTTTTCATTGAGTTATAAAATTATTAAGAAATAAAAAATTTTTCCAAAAATAGTCAAATTTCAACCGTTAATATCTTTTAAACGGTTGGGTTTACGAAAAAATCATTAAAGACCATATTTTAGAGCATTCAATTTCCTACAAAACCTAATTAACAAGATATTTTTTCAAGTAGTTGGAAGCGAGATATAAATTTTTCTATCTGATAATAAGAAAAAATAGAAAACCGTTAGGCGGAGGACCTTCCCGTTACAATTAAAATCTCGTATTTGGAGAGGCTTTCTTAGAGGTGTCTAGGAACCTATTTTTGCGAGTACCAATTGAAAAAAAAATAAAAAAAATTTTTTGAATCACCCTAATGTATGTGTTTATTTTTGTTATTGCAGTTAACGGCAGTGCGCAGATGGACCGTGGCTGCTCGCGTGTTACCACTATGGAGAGCGTTTGCGGTCAGCTGAAGGCGCAGAACAATGGCACTGAGGTGAGCAAGTGCGTACCCTGCTCGAATAACAGTTGTAACGGCAGCAGCGCGCTGGGCATTTCGCTGGGCGTGTTGATGTTCACGTTGATTGCTGCACTGCTGAGCCGGCAATAAAGTGTCGTGCTGTGCTCAAAAGTAGTGACACAAAATCAGCAAATAACAGCGTGTGTGTAGCGAAGTTAACGGTATTTTAAACCAAATAAACAAACATTTTATAAACTGTATGGCGAAAAGTGAAAAGACATACATACATACTTATATTTAAAGATGTTTACAAATAATTTAGTTTGTATTTGGAATTAAGTACGAAAATCATGCAAATCGAAATATTTAAATTTAGAATTTTACCAAAATCCTTATTGTTACCTATATTTTAATTATTGCCTAGGTTAACAAATCATTTTTACAAAATAAAAAATGAAAATTAAACAAAACAAAGTAAAATCTAATGGACTTTCTATTAATTGATTAGGGCTAAATGCTTTTTGACACGAAGAATGACGAAGTAAAACATCCGAAAAAAATAGTATATATAAAAATAGCACGAAATATTGGGTTGTCGAAAAAGTATTTTCGTATTTTGTAGATGTCGTTGCAGACGTATATCTCTAGTGTTACCAATTACATTGTGTTATACCATAAAGTGTTGGAAAGGTGTGAAGCTTAAAATACTTAGCGAAAAAAATTAAATTCGGAGAAGTTGAAAAAAAGTAAAAGCTTTTCAAAAATGAGTGAAAATAATGAAGAAATTCGCTGTATTTTGAAATTTTTTTATAAAAAAAAGGAAAGAATGCCACCCATAATGAAATTTGTTAATTTTACGGAGGCGATGCTGTTTCAGTTCGTGTAGCACAACAATTGTTCGATCGCTTCTGTTATGGAAATTTCGATTTATACTGATGAAAGTTTTACACTGATTGAATAATCTCTCTAGCAGAAAAATGGCAAAAAGTGGTCGACCAAAATGTTACTTTTTTATTCATTATTGTTCATTATAAAGGGTGATTTTTTAAGAGCTTGATAACTTTTTTTAAAAAAAAACGCATAAAATTTGCAAAATCTCATCGGTTCTTTATTTGAAACGTTAGATTGGTTCATGACATTTACTTTTTGAAGATAATTTCATTTAAATGTTGACCGCGGCTGCGTCTTAGGCGGTCCATTCGGAAAGTCCAATTTTGGGCAACTTTTTCGAGCATTTCGGCCGGAATAGCCCGAATTTCTTCGGAAATGTTGTCTTCCAAAGCTGGAATAGTTGCTGGCTTATTTCTGTAGACTTTAGACTTGACGTAGCCCCACAAAAAATAGTCTAAAGGCGTTAAATCGCATGATCTTGGTGGCCAACTTACGGGTCCATTTCTTGAGATGAATTGTTGTCCGAAGTTTTCCCTCAAATGGCCATAGAATCGCGAGCTGTGTGGCATGTAGCGCCATCTTGTTGAAACCACATGTCAACCAAGTTCAGTTCTTCCATTTTTGGCAACAAAAAGTTTGTTAGCATCGAACGATAGCGATCGCCATTCACCGTAACGTTGCGTCCAACAGCATCTTTGAAAAAATACGGTCCAATGATTCCACCAGCGTACAAACCACACCAAACAGTGCATTTTTCGGGATGCATGGGCAGTTCTTGAACGGCTTCTGGTTGCTCTTCACCCCAAATGCGGCAATTTTGCTTATTTACGTAGCCATTCAACCAGAAATGAGCCTCATCGCTGAACAAAATTTGTCGATAAAAAATTTTCGAACCGAACACTGATTTTGGTAATAAAATTCAATGATTTGCAAGCGTTGCTCGTTAGTAAGTCTATTCATGATGAAATGTCAAAGCATACTGAGCATCTTTCTCTTTGACACCATGTCTGAAATCCCACGTGATCTGTCAAATACTAATGCATGAAAATCCTAACCTCAAAAAAATCACCCGTTGAATATAAAAAATATGTTAAAAATTGATTAAAAATACGAAAAGACTTTTTCGACTACCGATATTACTTCTTCGCTGTTAAGGCTTTATTTTATATAACTATTCAATAAAAGCTTCAAGGAACATAACGCTAACATCTTTCTATCTTTAAAGTGAACTGGCTTAAAGCACAATCTTCGAAAAAGGTTACTAAAAATAAATGACTCCATGTTCCTTCAATGACCTACCATATAGGCCTCAAGAAGTCATACGACTACTGCTTCAATATGGAGTCCATATGAATATTTCGAATCATACTCGGTGTGAATTATTCTATTCGCTTGCCGGCTATTCATAAAGCAACACTGGTAAGTTACACATTTTATATTTTATGTGAAAAATTTACTTTAAATTTACTCTAAAAATTCAAAATGGCCTGCATCATCTATTATTCCAGTTCATAGTCTCTCTATAGTTAACAGAAAAAAACACTTGTAAGTTAGTTATATTCATACCACTAACGGTAAAGAGTAAGAGTGAAAATTACACTATTTTCTTCTCCTAAAGGATTAGTTTGACTATTGACCCTGTTATATACACAACTATGAAGTGAAATGATAACGGGAAAGATAAACACATAGGTACATACAACATTATTATTTAATATATGTACCTGTATGTATGTACCTTATTATTTAACCATTGATAAATCGCGTATACGCCGTGACATAATATGAACGCAAGATACCATATATTACTCATACGCAGTGACGCACTAATTTAGTTAAAATATCCTTAATTATTTAATATTTATATGCTAACCTTAAAATATGATATTAAGCAGCGTTAAGGAATATAACAATCACCTTAAAAATCGCTTGCTCGAAATCGGTTTTAGATCCATAACTCTAAGGCAAAGTTGTTCAGAATGGTCCGTAGAACATTTCACGCAGGCGCGATTTATAGTAAAAAATCGACACGGTCTACTCGTGGTGTGCAAAAGACAAAAAAAAAAATAATTTTTTTATGTTTTGATAACATACGAATTATAAATCGTTATCTCAGTTCTCCAGAAAATTACCTACCAATTTTTCGATCTGGTCAAAAATTTAATTTTTGCAGATTAAAACTACGAAAATTTGGTGCTAAACTAATTTTTTTTAAATACCAACATCTAAATTTTTTTTTTATATTTTAAGGAATTGTTTTTTAAGTTTCTAACACATGAAAGGTCGGTACATTTTTTTAATTCACAAAACTCGGCTCTTGTTTAGGCTATTACGCTGGTTGTGCCCTTAAATTAGCATAAAACAACCTGGCAGCTTTATAGTTTACAATTATATTTAAGTTTTTTGATTTTTCGAATTCAAGAATAATTGAAAACCTTTATAAGGGTTGAAAACTGTATTGAAATAATTTGTATTGAATATTTTCAGCATAGAAAAGCATTAAAATAGAAATATATGTTTGTGGCAAAGATTTAACGCTTAAAAAAGTTTACGTCAAACTGAAAATTACGGTTTACTGGGTGCAAACAAGATCCATTGTAATTTAAAGTGTCGATGGTATACGAGTATAAAGCATACCTTTAGGCTGCGAATTTTTGTAACAGAAAGCATGCTACACTTTACTTCTCTCACTAATGCCAGAGTGTTATTATCACTAATTTTGCATGAGCTGGTATAAAAGGAAAGTGTTTGGCATTTTTAGTGATAAGATACGTGTGAAAAACAAAAGTAATTTATAAATAAACGTAGATATATATTCTTACCGTGGACTATAGTCCAACATGCTTGAGTTGATTTCAATTTTATTGTTTGGAACTTTTGGCATAATAAAATGGAAATGAAAAAAGGTAAGCAAGAGAGAGCATTTTGGTATAAACACATATGTGTGTTTAAAGAGCGACTAATTATAACAACATTGAAATGTTAAGTAATTCGTAGAATCGAATTCGCGAATATTATTTGCTGATAACAATTTTTTTTTTGTGTGCTACACATTTATTTACTGTGTCTATACATGAATGTAAATATGTCTGGGTATAAATCTGAATAAAGAATGGTCAAGTGGCTGGCAAGGTGTCGTTATTGACCACTTCATTGTCGATATACGCTAAATTTAGGCCATGTACACGCACTCTGTGCACATACATATGCGTATGGAGACTTAAATTTATCAGTAGCAAAATTTATATACTTTATACTTATGCAGTGCAAACATATAGTATTTATTATGCGTTTTTTCGAGCGCACTGATATATATTGTTATTTATAGTTATTGATAAAATTTTATGTAAACAATTATTATCACAATTTTATTGTTGTTGCATATTTATCGATTAATCTTACACAATGTTTCAATGAGACGATATGAAAACGTGTTCAACTGTGTAATAAGGCTAACATATAACGGTAATGATCAAAACAACTGCACTTACAGGCCTTTCGAGAGTGGCAGTGCAAAAAAATGCAACCCTCTCTATATTTTTAAACCAGAAATTTCTCATCGTCTAAGAAGAATTGCCGGGAAAAATTACAATGTTCTGAGGATGTTCTGAAGTTGGATTATTTGTGGAAGTTTCTTCCGCGATTAAGAACACTTTGCTATCGCGAAGTACTGAGAAAGGTTAAGAGACTTTCGTGGAAAGACTTTTGCAGAAAGGCTGTCATGAATCTTCAAGGTTCAGGCGCAATCTCGTCTCCCCATCAAAGGATGGGATTGGTAACAGGACGCTGAGTAGGCATGGCACTCTTAAGCTGCTCTTAGACCTTAAAAGAGTTTGGAGGAGAGACGATATCGAAGGTCACTCAACAATGTATTGCCGGAGATAATCATTAGAGCTTCGAATGGGTTTGGGGTTGAATCGAACCTTATGCATCTTAACTTCAAACTTTTCTGCGATAGAGATATCTGGGAGTTATGTGAAGATTCTCTCGCCACCCCTCTGGATCTTAGTTATTAATGACCGCCCTTGAAAAAATCGGATGCCGAGTGATTGCCTGAGCGGACGACTTAGCTCTCATGGTTGAAAATTTCTGAATACCGTATATGAGCTAACTCGGGAATACCTTAACATCATAAGCAAATGGGCTGCGGACAACGTCCTCTCCATAAAACTTACCAAAGCCGAACTGATTTTATTTACTAGGAATTACAAAATCCCGAAGGCGTATCTATCACTAATTGGGGGGCACGTCTTCGACCTGCTGACAGAGTTAAGTACCTGAGGTCTATCTCAGACAGAAAGCTTTCGTGGCAACCCAACATAGAGGAAAGAGCAAGGAAAGAATTGGTTGTCGTATTTGTACTCACATGAGTTCGGGGTTGGCATGAGAGAGAAAAATTCGCAGAAGGAGAGGAGCGGTGAACTTTTTTAGTTATGGACCAAAGCTTTCACTTGGGTTGGTGGAGGAGTATACCTGTCGGAAACTTTCCATCAGCTACAGTTTTACGATTCCTGAGCACATCTTCCAAGCGGCAGTGGATGCTTTAAAAGTAGCAATAAATGTAATTCTCCGGGGCTTATTTAAGAGCGGTAACTATCCATTCCTAATAGCGATATTAACCGTGAGCTTGCTGGCTGTGCCCGAAGAGCAGTGAAGGGTTGTCTAGACTCCTTATCTCTAACGTCGAATTTCCTGCGGGAGAAAGCTAAAAAATTTCTAGAATTCTGAAGGCGCTATACCTTAAGAGTTTGACACTCTATAATAAGTTGTTTGGATAAAGTTTAAAAGTATTTTTCTCATAAGTTTCAATTCGCAGCTAACAAGCTTTCGTTATTAAATCGATAAAGGGAATTTCTTCCGCCATAACTAGTTCATATTAACAGTTTTAGTGTGAACATTTATTAGATAATTGATTACTTTACGATATGGCATTCATTTTACAAGCCTTTCGCCGCAATCACGATAAAAAAATCGCACACTAGCCATAAAATAACACGGGGGCCGAAACTGTAGAGAGGTAGATAGCAACATACAAAAATACCAGGTAAATATTTATTTTTATTCTTACAGGTATTAAGCTTGATTTGTATGTATTAATGTATTAATCTATATTTGTGTCAAAACAAGATGGTTGCAGCTGGTATTTAAGTAGTCTTAGTTGGATTTAACCGTCCACACTACTTTGATATATGCGTATATATATACTTTGCAAGTGGAATTTCGTTTTTAATAAACTTAAAAAAAAAAATAGGTTTGTATTTGCTTAATTAGGTGGCGCTATAAAAATTCCCAAATAACATACATGTATACACTCTCAAAGCTTTTCGATATGCAGCACTACGTGACCTTAGTAAGTAAGGTCCTTAGCATATTAGAAGAAGAATAAAATTAATGTAGTTCGTTGAAAATATTTCACTTATTTGCAAGTGCGATAAGGCAGATTATTTATACTCGTAGTCATAACAAAAGAATGCACTCAAGATATATCGCACTCAAAACAAAACTAACCTATTTATTATCAGTATATATAATATAATGTATACCATATACCAAATATGGTACCATAAAGACATAAAAAGGTACTTGAAAGTTTGAATAATTCATTGACCTTAGCGTTGGTGGGTGGGAAAACCTTAACAATATGACTAAGTGCCGCACAGTAATGAGTGTTTAATTCAATGGCAGTTCCATTGCTAAGACACTACGTCTGAAAGGCGTGTAAAAAAAATATTGGAACGAGCCGAATATTCAAAACTTGTTGTTACAGCGGCGTAAATAATATTAATAATTCTTATAGATAGAAAAAAATTGAACTAGTAAGTCGCGATCCCGTAGAATTCTTGTCGTGTAAATGGACAAAGTTTCAAAAATCTCCTAAGATCTGATAACATTTATGACATCCCCGAACTGTAATTATAAAATGCATTCATGGCTCAGAATCTCAATCTAAGCTCAATCCTTAATTTATATATAGTGGCGTACGCGGCTCTATTGGTTACTTGGTTGGTTACTATCGTAAGCATTAGTTCCATCGCTCCCTAAACTATCCGATTTGCAACTAACTAGAATTGTAGTGTTGAATATGAAGAATGTCAAAGCAATGTACATACATATGTATATTTCTCAAATTTTCCTGTGGATAAATTCAAAGAATTTGAATTTTCTTTTCAAACTGTCACCTTGGATTTCTCCTCTAATCACTGTTGAAGTCACGTACATACATATGTATAGATATTTATATATGTAAGTTTTTTACAGGTGTTCACCAAATAAATACATGAAGAATGTCATAAAGTAAAATATTTTAAGTCAGTAATGCATCGATTTTAGATATGAAATTTTATTCTATGAGTCAGCTGATAAAGCGACATATGTTTTGTTCATTAATAAGTATATTTATATAAGGGAATTAAAACGCCGAAGTAATATTGTTATGTATCACGTTAAGCGTAGCTATGGAAATTCCTGTATATTGGACCCCATGGTCAACCGCTTGTCTTAATTGCGGGCAATTTAATGTAAGAGGGGGAAAGTAACAAGTGGCAACCAAAATTTGTGTTAAAAATTAGTAAGCAAGAGCTAGGTTCGGGTGCAACGGAACATTTTATACTCTTGCAACTGCCAAGAATCAAAGCCAGGGTAATAATTTAAGATGTAAAACCAATCATATAGAGTGAAGTCAGCCGAATGTATATATACATATATAAGCTATATAGGGGCTAGGCCAAGTTTTCGCTCAAATTGATTTATTTTAGACACAAAGTTAGACTGTTATTAGTATTCTGTCTTATTTTCATTGGGATAACTCACATATTGGCCGACATATCTGGCATAAAATAGCTTGAAAGTACGAATATCTTTATATTAAATATATCAGGACTAAAGGAAGTATTGACCCCACTCAACCCATTTGTAGCACACACACATCGGCAAAAGATTATCTCTGAATTTCAATCATAAATCTGACACATTGACCAATTTTTCGGTAAAAAATCAACTATTGGTACTGGAGTTCAAATATTCGGTACCTAGGGGCTTGAACAGTTTCTCTTAAACTTGGACAATTTTTGGCCTTAAGGTGGCATACTCTAAAGGCACTATTCGTACAAAGTTTTATCCCGTTATATTAATTGATTCTTGATTTGTACACTCCAAAGGAAAGAATCAAATAGAATTTAAAAATATTTTATATGGAAAGTAGACGTGGTTGTAGTCAGATTTCGCCCATTTTCACACCGTAATATAAACATGTCACATACCAAATTTTCTTGAAATGGGAGAGAACAAAGGAGTCAACTCTCATAAATCTCCACAATCATTGATCAATTCCCGCAGCCTAAATTCCTTTGTAAAACATTATCTCTCTGAGAACTAGAGTCTGAGAATTAGAGAATTGAACTTCCATTATGAAATCAAAGCCAAATCGGTTCTAACATATTAAATTTTCTTCTAAGCGTTAAATATAATGTGGACTATAGCACACTGCTAAATTTTTATTAGTCCAACTTGAACGAGAATTTATAATATTTGTTTGTGGCAATAAAGATCACGATACTCTTCTACATTACCAACCATAAATATAAATTGCTTAACAAACAAAATAAAATCCTTATTTTTTTACAGCTTTATCGATTCGCGGAAATAATAATATTGTTAGTTATCTTTATAAGATTTAAAATGTTGATTGATTAAACTCTCTGGCTTTTTAATTATAAATTTTCTAGTAATTGTTGTTATCTTTTTTTCTTGGAAATGTCATTGTTGAGTTAATGTAATAATAATACTTATAAAATTTTATCAAAATTATCAACTTTGAAGAAAATATTACTTTCTTCCTGTATTTTATGGAAAATTACAAATTAATATAGTTTTCTAGACCGTTACCTAAAAATACAAAATTCCTCATTTTGACATTTGATAACTGACACTAACTGATGACACTTGACAACGTCAAGCTCTGTTTTACCACCTTCCGAGTAATATCAGATTCAAAGCTCATGCAAAGCTTAACGTAAGAAAATATTTAAGAAAAAATTAGAATATGATTCACTTTTGTGGTCCCCACTTGTAGGTAGTTCGTCCCCACTATTACTCAGTATTTAACTCAAGCACTAGCGATACTCGAAAAAAACAAAAGCTTTTTTCTAATTACCATGTGTATAAATAACACTAGTGGGTATTAAACAACTTCCGTTATTTTACTTTGCGCACTTAACTGTAAACACTTATCTTAAACTATTATTGAAAGGCATTTGTTTTTATATCAATTCAGGGATCTCTCTAAGGTCTATGACTTAATTACTGTAAATATCGATAAGTGTTATTATATTATTAATCAGATCTTATTTACACTTACTTCTAAAATATTAATAAGTAATTTTAAGACTGTCCACCTTGCAACGTTACAATCGGCTAAAACACGTGTGGGATGGGATAGATACCGAGAGCTGAAGTGAGAAGCGAGACGCATTTGCAGACAAAATGGAGGGAGTTTGAATACGAAGAGCTTCATAAGCTAGCCGACTAACAGAAGGTTTCAAGACCGGATCTTACTCCTGTAAAATCCCCTAGGTGATCTAGTGACTAATGCCCAGAGTATACTGAAATTAAGAAGGAAACACTTCTCCAACCTACTGAATGGCAGTGAAAGCTTACTACCAGAATATAGTGAACCCGATTCCCCAAACGAGGACGATGGCGTAGACGTTCCATTGCCCGACTATGAAAAATTCCGAATAGCAATTACCCGTCTAAACAACAACAAAGCGGCTGAGACAGATGGATTGGCGGACGAGCTTTTCAAATACTGCAACAAAGAACTGATAAGGAGCATGCATTAACTTCTTTTAGAATATAGTTGGACGAAAGTGTGTTCTGCACAATCCACAAAAAGGGGAAAGCAATTGAGAAGTAAAGTCCTCTCTCGACGAACAAACACCAAACTCCACAAGACAACATATGATTAGTTCGCGCTACGAGATTTCGGAAGGTTCTGCGGAAGATTTATGGTGCTTAGCGCATTCGCAATACTCACATATCATCAAGAAATTTTTAATTTATTTGATTATATCTTTGTAAACTATTTGGCCACGCTTCTACTTCCAAATTTTGGCCCTAAAAGTCTACCATAAATGCTTCGAGAGGCCATGCCTGAAACCCGTTCCCACGACATTCGGGTTTACGTAAACGGAACGAATCCGGATTTGGTGGAGAACTGTCAATTCGGCAGAATTCTGTCGCTACAACAACAACAACATCATGTCAGAGAACACGTGGAAATTCAAAACAGACAAAGTTCAGGAGCTTTTATAACAATTTTCGTCACAACCGGGTTTTGAACCCACAAACCACCGACTACTTGACTAGTTGTCACGAACTTAACACACGCAGCTACGACACCACTGTTACTCATGTGTTTTCTTTTATGAAAACCAATTCTAAAATTATTATTACATGTTGACATCCAATATTTTAAAGTAATATCTTTGCTTGCACTAACTACACACATAATTATTTGTAAATAGGTAGATAAGAAAAAGCTGCTTCCGCTTACAGAAAATTCTTATCACTTGAAAGGGTACGTGTATCTAAGTAAAAAAAATGTTAAACGCATAGGTTGAAATGAATTTTTGCTTTTGTTGCTTTTGAAAAATTACGACTTATAAAATCGGCACTTACAAGTACAACAATGAGTCAGCAAAGGTTATAAAATGTCGATGAGCACTCGAATCTAATATTAAGGCGAATATTAAAAGAAAAGTCGGGAATTACAAAGCAATATACCTGTACGTATTACCACAAGTGTAAGCAAATATTTACCTAAGCAGCTCGGGACGAGGCGTATGCGTTGGACATGACCTTTGCATTAAGTACTTCATACTAATAAAATTTTAGCTTTTCTTTGTATAAAATACTTATCGGTTTAGAATTTCTTTGGAAATTATTTTCTACATATTATTTAGAGGCGAATGCATTTTTACTGCTTTACAGGTTCCAGACAAGTATTTGCACACGAAAGGGAGTTTTGTAGGGTAAACAATGGCAAAAACTAAAACAATTATTCAACTGTTATCAACAAAAAATCCCAATTGTCTATTTGTCTTGCTGCTGTTGCTACTCAGTTGAGCGAGGGACGGAAGCGTGCAGTTGACAGTTAGTCTCAAAATAGAATCATAGTTTCCGGAATCATAAAAAACAATGCTGTTGTTGTAGTAGCTACTCAAAGTTTTTTTTTGTTTAAGGGACATCTTGGAGTTTATGCAATTTCTAGCCCATAAGATATTAAGTAGAGTAATGATTTTCACTGAGTAATTATTATGAGGCGTTTATATATTGTATTATATAAACTTGCATGGGTGAAAGTTTAGCTAGCCACAGCCTCACCTTTAGTTATTGTCCTATATATTGGGTTGTCAAAAAAGTCTTGCAGTATTTGTATTGAATCAATTCGTGTGGCACCCATACATCGAGCTTCTTAGTAACTCCAAGCTTATTCAAATGGTTTATAACGGTTTGATCACTACTATGCCGGTCTCTCTCGACCAATTCAACGATTTTATCGTAATTTTAGACGACAGGCCTTCCGGAGCGTTGCGCATCTTCGACCACCTCTACACCAGAACGAAAACGTTGAAAACATTGTTGTGCGGTGGAAATGGAAACTGTATCGGGTCCATAAACTGCACAAATTTTATTGTCGGCTTGAAATGCATTTTTGCCTTTATGGTAGTAGTAAGTTAAAATATGCCGTATTTTCTCTTTATTTTGCCCCATGTTTGCGACGCTATAACTCACGAACGACTTAAAAGAAACGACAATCAATCAAACGTGTTAGCGCGTGAAATGAGCTTTCCAAAAAGGTATAGCATGACCCGATGCGACGAATAAAACTAGAACTACGCGCTTTCAGCGCCAACTAGCGAAAATACCGCAAGACTTTTTTGACAACCCAAGTAGCTGGCTGAGGGTGTACAAGAAAACCGTGGAAAGTCGCTTCGGAGACATTCGCAGCAACTCGGACTGACGTATCCAACGACTTGGCGTATTGTACGTCGAGATCTTAAATTGAAATACAGCTTGTGCAAGAACTAAAGCCGCTCGACCTCTATGGGCGCTTGAAAAGTTCCAAGAAAAACCGACGTTTTTCTGTTTTTCTGGCTCAATGGGTAATTGGTACGGAGACCAACCTGAACCAAACTGAGAATCAAGAATTGCCATTTCATCCAGAAGAAAGAACGGTTTTGTGTTGTTTATGAGCCGGTGAAATCATCGGTGTTTATTTCTTCACTTCAATGTCGATCGTTTACGCGCCGTGATAACGGACTATTTGATGACCGAAATTGAGGCTCGTGATCTCGGCGAAATTTGGTTTCAACAAGACGGCGCCACTTCCTACATCCCACCAATTAATGGATTTATTGAGAGAACACTTCGGTGAGCGGATAATTTCACGTTTTGGGCCAATCGATTGGGCACTAAGATCGTGTGATATGGAGGCCAATGGAGTAAAACATCATGCGTGACCATAGATCCGACCGAATGACGCTTAGAACATTTGAAAAAATTATTATTTTACAAATTTTCGCGAAAGAGAGATTGAAGCAAGAGAAGAGTATAGTGTTGGATTTATAAAAATATTGCTGTTCCAAAGTAGGATCAGCTTCAGAAGCAAAAGCTAGAAAAAATTGGAAATAAATCCTGGGTTGATCTCTAGTCTATATTATGACTGGATCTAATGTAAAGTGCAGAAGGGTGCTAATTTTTCCAAATCTATTAAATTCTTTGTACCTAAACACTACGCAAATAACCGTTTTCGCTGCACAAGCCGTACCTGAGAGGGGGAGTAAGAGAAAACAGGGTCCCACCCCTACCATGAAGTGTTCGAAGAAAGGCTTCAGGTTGAGTTTTCGAAATAATTTTGTATAAGAATTGACTTCTGATGCGCTCTATAAGAGACTGCCATGTTAAGGCGGTTGCAGCGTCACGATCCAGTGCTTCAATCAGGGATGCGAATATTTCATATTTCAATATGCAAGCTAAGGACTCTACCATAGCTGGTGCAATAAATTAGCAAAAAGCTCAGTCACATTTATGTAAGTGCTGCCAAATAACAACAAAAGTGTTTAAACAACAATAATTCACTGGCAACTTAATATCTTGACTTCCTCAATAAAACAATTGAAATTTCGTGATAGAAAGAGGAAAACAAGCTTCACAACACTCCAAAATCGTTATTTAATTTAAAATTTCTTTAAAAAAGGAAGTACTTATTTACAACTACTCGGAAATGGCTATCAAAAGCTCATTATTTAATATTTATAGGGTAAAACCCGTATTCAAGTGCCATAAATAAATATATACACACATACGTGGACACGTTTTGGTGTGTGTGAAGAGGTAAGTTTTACAGTTACACTGATTGAAGTACAATTCATTTTATTGCGAGTGTTTCCACAATAGTCGTTAAGCTAGGTTATATATTAAATAGTTTATTACTAAGCGTTGCAGCTTTCCAAACAAACTAACTCCACACAAAAAGCTAAAAAACACAACAGAACAGGAATAAGGGGAAAAAATCAGATCGGCTCTTTGCTTTTTATTATTCTCGTTCCATAATTTTGCAATCAGCCGGCTTATCTAGTTAACGACAATATTGAAAAAGCGCACACATGTACATACACATACATAGGTATGACATATACATTTGAACATAAATTTCGAAAAGGCGTATAATGCATATGTGTAGGTGTGTGTGTGGGCGTTTCGAACGCTTACAAACACAATAAATTTTTCATAGGAAAACCGTTTGCACATATCAATTCCAAAAACAAAATTTTGCCAAGCATAATGTAAGCAATTTTCACGTACCTCAACACACCCACACAAACTCTTGTACGCATTTTTTCATATACAACACATATGCACCAATACAATTGCAGAAATAAGTATTAAATTATTTATTATATAGATATGCCGATTTTTTTCCACATTTGCACCCACTTGCATTAAAACAGTTAGAACAGATAACGGGCCATGGGCACAAGCGAGGTTATCAAGGGTGTGGTGGAAGTTTCTTAACGCTCCGATAAAAGCCATGTTAACATAATGTACAATAGGTAGTCGTTGCGGCAAACTCAGACGAATCTGATCTCATTGATCTAACGGTGGTGGCAACGGCGAAAACACGAAAAACTAGAACGTCCACGCCGCGCAAATAATTCGCTGTGCAAAAAGAAAGCAAAACCTTATATAAATTTAATAAAAAAAAACTTTATTAAAAAAATATAAATAAAAAAAATTGTGAAAGGATATTTGGAATTCGCAGGGTTGCAGATTTTAATAAGAAATACGTACAGACCGCACAATATTCAAAATGAAATTGCTAACAGTGTTCGTGCTGCTGGCAGCCATTGTTGCAGGTGAGCGCAAAACGGATGTGGAAAAAATATAATAATATAAAAACAAATAAATAAACCTAATAATGGAACTTTTTTTAGGAAGAAAATTAAGTTTATAGTTAATAAAAAAAAATATAATACAATAACAAATACGGATTTTGGCAAAAAAATTACATATTTAATTAATTATAATTGATATTGGGGAATGTTTTTCAAACGTGTAATAAATAAAACATAATTGGTGTATAAAAAATAAACTTATAAATTCCAATGAAGTAATTAAAAACCAAAACATATAGAAAAATTATAAAAAATAAAATTTAAATAAAATAAAAAATAATAAAAAATATAATATGATAAATGTATGTATATAAAATTTTCTTAAATAAAAAATTAAATAAATTGTCAATGAAAATAGTGAAGAAAAAAATAAAATTAAAAAAAATTATTAAAATTTATAAAAAAAAAAAATTCGAAAGAAAATGAAATAAATGATCAATAATTCAAATATAGAAAAATAAAAACTTATAAAAAATAAAATTATAAAAATTATTATAAATTTATATAAAATTTTTTTCGATAAAAAATGGAATAAATAATCAATAATTCATATAAAGAAAAAGTAAATAACAAATTACAAAAAATTTAACAAAATATTTTATAAATTTATATAAAATTTTCTTCGAAAGAAAATGAAATAAGTTATCAATAATTTACTTAAAATTTAGTACAGCAAATAATACGAAAATATAAAATCTACTAATGAAATAAAAGAAAACCCAAAAAAATATTAAATAAATGCAAAGAAATTTTAAAGTACAAATTAAATTGAATAAAAAATATTATAACAAAATAAAGTAAAAAAAAAAGTTGGTAACAAAATGAAGCAAAATATAAAAAATAAAGAATAATATATTAAAAATAATTAAATATATTTATTAAACTAAAACTACTTTTAAATTAACCAAATTTCTGATAATTAAAAAAACATAGAACTTTTTTTAAAGGAAATATATTTTAATAAAAATAAAAAATATAGCAAAATGTAAAAAATAAATATATTATAAAATAATATTAATTTAAATTAAATGATACAAAGTAAAAGAACAAAAAAAAATAAAATAATAACCAAAAATAAAAAATAAAATATCGTTACCAAATAAAATCTACTTTAAAATACATATAAATTTAATACTTACTTTTTAAAAATTCATTAAAAAATAGATTTTATTATAAAAGGGAATACACTCTAAAAAAAATGAAAATAATGTAGGGAAAAAAAATAGAATAATATTATATTAAATAAAGGCACAAAATAAAAGGAAATACAACAATAACAAGAAAAAACGGTTGCGACGAAGCTGTAATACTCTTCACAAATAAAAAAAACCCTTACAAGAACTTCGATCCGATCTGAATAATTTCTTCGGAGACTACACCGTTGCCTAGGAAAATAACGTATGCCAAATTCTTGATAAATATGACATCAAATGAAAAGTTTTCCATATTAAACCTTGATTCCGATCCCACAGTTTGTAAGACAACTATATGATATAGTGGTCCCATCTGTATAATTTTTTTTTTCGAAATTTCACCGTTGCCTAGGAAAATATCTCGTCAAATGAAAAAGCTTTCCTTAAAAGTACTTGATTCCGGTCATTCAGTTTGTATGGCGGCCATATGCTGTAGTGATCCGATATCGGCCGTTGCGACAAAATTAACAGTTTCTTCGTGAGAAAAGAACGCATGCAAAATTTCAGTTCGGTATCTCAAAAAGTGAGAGTAGTCGTATATATGACATGACTAATTCGACTCGAACTCATCACAGTGATAAATTATATATACATTCTACCGACGTTACCTTTTGAATGTTAGAAATATTGTGACAAACTTTATATACGCTGTGCAGGGTATAAAAACTACCTGTATCCTAAAAATGTTCCTCTATTATATTAAGTTGAGGCCACTGACTTCGAATTTCGGAAGTAAATTTCAATAATTTCGACTCGTTGTTTGGTCGTACATCTTTTCATGATGAAATGGCAAACCTTACCGAAGAGAAATGTCAAAAGAGCGAGATCGTTTGCTGTCCCTATCGTTCCTCTTTTGCAGTTCCCTATTCAAAAACCCTACACATATAGCATAAGCTATATGGAAATACTATATGTTCCTATAATTTTAATGTAAACAGTTTCACAAATTAATATATATAGAAAACTGAAGTAAAAAATACAGCAATTTTAGTTTAATACTTAGAAAGTAATTAAAAATTCCAAAAATTATTATAATGATTATTTTTTCAAAAATGAGCTTTTTTTCAATATTTTAATAAGCTACACAAATTTTTTGTATGTAGACAATAATGATTCTAATTTAATCTAAAAGACAATGCGCAAAATTTGGATGCAAATTTTTCCATATAAGGATATATTTTATGTACAATAAAATTTGAAGCAAAAGTTATCAATAAATCTGTTACACAATTCGATCGATAACATGACGTCAAACGAATTTGATGGGTTGTTGCTTGCAGTCATAACTGGGAGTAGCATGGAAAGTTATTGAGCGACAGCGAAGCGCGCCTGTTTTGCTTTTTATTAAAAGAAAGAACAAACATTTGTAAAAGAATAAAGGCTTTCATCGAAAATTTCGGAAAAATTTATAATTTTGTAACTTTAATTTGCTTCTCATGCTGGCTACCATCAAAAGAATGTATTCCAAAAAGCTATGCTGGCATTGTTGCCACACCGAGTTCCTAAAAGCGTATAACAATACATTCTTCGTACATATAACTACATATATATGTATGTATATAGAAACATATATGTATAACTAACTAACATATAGTATGCATGTACATATATGTATCTATATAGATATGTCTATTTATTATCTAAAAACATAATAATTATCGCATTTTCCAAATTGATTTGATCGATCTACTCGTGTTGCTCATATCAGGCGAAGTCACATTCAAAAATTATATCTATTTGTCACACATACATATGTATATACATTTGTACCCTATATACCCTATAGAGGGTTCAACTAGTTAGATATTTCAATTCCGGATTCATACAATCAGGCTCATACACTAGTTTATTCATCTTTGGCTGATTCAAATAGTGTTTTTTGAAACTGCTTATCAAACTCATCTGTGGGCGTGGTCATAGAGAAATCGCAGAAAACTGCAAAGCCGTTGAATTAACCGGTGTCTTAATTATATCAGATTGAGAACGAGTTGGGCCTCCGCTGTACTCTTGAGCTTTAGTGTTTGCCCTCTGAACTCGCCCGAACTTAGCAAGCACTGGTCAACAACCATGACCTGTAAGACTACGAGTTCTCTTTGGCATATTAGATTGCCGCAGTAGTATGAATTCTTACTGGTCACTACCCAATAAGCGTGCATACAGTTACACTGACAATTTTAACGGCCGCTAACTGTTAAAGTTTTACCAAGGAAGGTGAAATGGAAATCCAAGCACTCCCACATTTTTCAGCTGTTGCTATATTAAGGTTAAAATAACTCGGCAGTAATAACTTCGGCGAACCTGGTGACATAACCGCCTCAAAAATTTTGTGGCAAGCTCAAAATGCTTCGTGAATTTTTGAGAGTTTTTTCGATCAATACTTTAGGAGTAGCATAATGGACCAGCGTTCTCCGCTGTCCTAGTGGGATCTGATCTGACAATTTAACATAATCTAACCTAACCTAAATTTTAACGCACAATTATTAATTAAACTTTTTTTTTTAATAAATACAACAGCTCTTGGGGATGTTCCGGTGAATCCTGACGATAGTAATGTTTCTACTGGAGATTCAACCACTATTGCGGGAACTGCTGTTCCTGATGATTCAATACTTACTGCTTCTACTAATCCAACCACTATTGCTTCTACCGATACGGGTACCATTACTTCGGAACCAACTACTGTGCCTACTGGTGAAACAACCTCGGTTGCTACCAGTGAGGGAACCACATCAACATCTTCTCCTGCTACGACTACTGTGGAGCCTACCACTACTGTCACTACTGATGAAACAACCTCGGTTGCTACCAGTGAGGAAACAACCACTGTTACTACTGATGAAACCGCATCAACATCTTCTCCTACTACGGCTACAACCTCGTCGGCTACAAGCGAAACCTCCTCTACTACTCCTAGTACCACCACAACGGTTGCTCCGAGCGAAACCACGCCCAACACTGATGAAACAACGGATGCAACAACGGATGAAACAACGAATGCAACAACAAATGGTACGGCTGCCTCAACTGCAACTACAGATCCTACTACTCCTGGTAACACCACAACGGTTGCTCCGAGCGAAACCACGCCCAACACTGATGAAACAACGGATGCAACAACCGATGCAACAACAAATAGTACGGCTGCCTCAACTGTAACTCCAGATACCACCCCCGTACAGAATGGAAGTACAGAAGCGCCATCTGGTGAGTATCTCCACACACTTTTTTCAATTTAATTCGAAATTTTTGGATAAAAGTTAATTAAAAGGAACTTGAGAAATCTTATTTTAAGCTCAAAGCTTACCTAATTTACAAAATTATTACTTTTTTGTTTAATTTTTTAAAACAATATTATATAATCGATTTTAAGTGAAAAGAAAATGAAGAAAACGTTTCACTACCATATCTAAAATAGGTCTTCAAACACTACACGTTTGAATGTTCAGATGGCGCTAAAAAAATTATAGCCCTTGACTCTCGTCACTGCTCTTCACAACAATTATGTCAGAATACTCGACTCGAATATATCACTGACTCAATTAGATCTACCACCTTCGTACTTTGGGTACCTTGGGTTAGGAGAGACACTGATTTATTTGTTGAAATATACAAACACTCTGGAATGAAGAAGCTTCATATACTCGTAAAGTAAGCCTTTTGAGAGCATTTAAAATTTGTAAGAACCCCGAACAGTTACAGGCGCTTTTTTTAAGAGAGAAAGTGCTTCGTTTGAAACAAAAAATGCATTCTAAGCGGAACCAATTTCGCCTTCTTTAACAGCCACAATTGTCGACTTAATAAATTAGATATCTTTCTATATTTTTCTAAAATTAAATTATTTTCTTACAGCTAATAAGCTGCAATGTTATGCATGTGAGGGCGACGATTGCGATGAAAAAACTGTGATCAACTGTCCAGATGATAGCAGAGCTTATGATGTCGAGGACATAAGCAAGAGTTTGTCGGAGAATGCAGCGGAAATTCTTCTTCAGAATTATCGCTCAGTTGCGCGATTGGAACTCGCCGATGTGAAGGGTTATGCTTGCTACAGGGTGCAGATTACTGGTAATGGAAAACACACTTTAAAATTTTTATTTTAATTGGCTAAAACTGACGGTTTCTACTTCTCTACTTCTTCTTCCACTGCAGATAATGATGACAAAGCATTGAAACTTGGTTGTATTGCCATACCTTATGGCCAAAGCGCCTGTGAGGCTGTGCGGAACGAACTGAATATAACGACAACAGCTGATAGTGACGAGTGTTTGGCGTGTCAAACTGACTTATGCAACGGTAGTGCAATAGCAAAACTATCTGTGGCGGTACTTTTGTCCGTATTGCTGGCAAAGTTTCTATTTTAAGTGATCAGTAAAACAAATACTTTCGACTTATTTATGTATTTAGTTTAATTTTATATTCAATGTATATTTGTACACATGTATGTAGATATATTTGTAAGTTTTATAACTTAAAAAAACAACAACAACAACGCTAAACTAAATTATCACCAATTGAGGATGCATGAATGAAAAATATGATTTCTTGTAAATAACAGTATTTATTATTATTGTGTATGTTATCTATAATAAAAAGAAACTGAGTTTTAAATTTGGCATTGTATATTTGCATGAAAAAGATTCGAGAGCTTTCCAAGCTTTCAAAGAAGATACATGGAATTGAAACCGTCAACAGATGGGGCTTTGCCTTGCTGTACTACAATTTCATAACTGCCTAGAGAGGATAGAAACGCTTATCTTACTTTGGAGACAATCAAAGGAACTTATTCTAGCGCCGCTATTAAAGTAAATACAGGCATAGTAGTCTTCAAAGTGCTCACAGACACTGTATAGTATGCATGATTCTACTTCAGAGCACATGTTGTTTGATAGACGCCTTTTTGCTTTGAAATTGTGTACAATAGCCGGATGAAAGGCTCTACATCACAAGCAGCAGCGATTAAAGACAGAGTTGCCAATAAGCACCACACTTTAGAGGCTAAATCTAATACATAATCATGCGGTGGGTCCTCATACCATAAAGGACCTATTTTGCAAGGAAGAAGAAGTAAGCAGTATTGGCAACAAATTCAAGGCAAATTCAAGGCAGGTGTAAATACTCGTATGTAAGCAACTAAGGACAAACGCAGACTACTTGTCGCATTCTACACTGGCCATTGCAAGCTGCACAAGCACTTATAGCACAGCAATCTGCAGACGCAGGATAAAGGTCTTAGCAGCCATGTCTCTGAGTCTGTGTGATTAAGGAGAGTGCACTATAGACCTAATGTCGCGGTGCAATCCTCGTCTTTCTCTCTTTTTTTACAGTGAACTTAATATATTTATGTTATTGTATTATACAAGGTCTGTCGCAAAAGAAACAGAACTTTTTAAATATAGCTGTTTCCGATGGCGCCACCTATTGGTGGATATATGAAATAAAAATTTTGATTTCTTGTTAACATTTCGTAAAAATTTTAAGACAATTGGAGAACTACAATCTATGTTGTCGATCAAAAAGTGACAGCAGCTTTTGGTCATCGGTCGTAAAATGCATTTTGAACAAAGACCAAATATTAAATTTTGTTTTAAACTTGGGAAAACGTTTACTGAAACATTTCAAATGATGAAAAAAGTTTATGATGATCAGTGCCTATCCCGTAGTAATGTGCAAGAGTGGTTTAAGCGATTCCAAGAAGGTCGTGAGAACGAGAGCCATCACCGAAAAAAAGTCGTCTTCAGAAGTCAAAATAAAGACATTGATGATTTGTTTTTACGATTCCGAGGGTATTGTACACCGAGAGTTCATCCCACCTGGCCAAACGATTAATGCTGTGTTTTACCTTGGTGTTATGAAGCGTCTTTTGTCACGCATTCGTCGTGCTCGACCACAATACCGTGAGGCAGGGTCCTGGCGCCTGTTGTCGACGCTTGTCACTGATTTTTTGACAAAAAAACTCCTTATTAACAATTAATCACTCACCCTACTCCCCTGATCTGGCACCCTGTGATTTTTACCTATTTGGAAAACTTCATTTGTCCATGAAAGGACACTGGTTTCAGGACATTTCAGCTATCCAAAAGGCGATAACCGATATTCTCAAGAGTATCCCGAAAAATGACCTTAAACACTCGTTTGAAATGCTAATTGACCGGTATCGAAGCACAAAGAAACTACTTTGAATAAAAAAAATATAACTTTTGAAAAATATTAATTTTTTGTTGTTTTTTTAACAGTCTTGTTTCTTTTGCCACACACCTTGTATGTAATATATTCATGAATCTAAACCTGGCGAGTCCTTAAAATCATATGTAATATTTTTCATTTTGTTTCTTCGGGAGGTGTTCCGAAAAATACCTTCAATATCCTCAATGTGTCATCACAACAATGGGTACAGGTCACTAAGAAAACTGTCTTTCATTGAACTGTCGCGTTCAGTTCCTTCTCATTCTTTGGCCATATTATGTATGTAAATATTTCCTAAAATAACCGTGCCCGGATAACATCTGTATCCACATTTTCTTTCGTTCAAATGCTAGTTTATGGGGTACGTAATGAAGAATACATAAACTAAAATAATATTTTTATTAACATTAATTCAATAATCTAATGACTATGACACACCCTGTGCCTTGTATAACAGTGTATACTTAATTTGTATAATTCAGTACAGTGTTGGTAATAAAAACTGCGCCCAAATGCAAATATATGTAAAAAAAATATTAGTAAACTAAATTGAAATTTACAAGCCACTTCCATTGGCAATCGTTTACCACAAATACACCATGCAATGTCTAATGATAACGCAAGCGATATGTGATAAGATTGCGCCAACCTGCTGAATATTGAAATTTTAACTGAAAGGTGTAGAGTTCAGTAGCCGTATAGCGGTATAAGTGAACGGTAGTATCCGCAAATAAAGTGAAAATTACATTAAGTGTTTAGAAACGAGTTCTACTGCTAGCAATTAAAGTAGTGTTAGCATAATATTGTCAAACATACAACAAAACAGTGTCTTCAATATGATGTGGCACAACAATAAATTGTTTATAACGATCTTTGCCATTTCACTGCTGCGTAGCTACGTAGCTGCACAAGGTGATAATAGATAAAGTACAGTAGTGGTTGGTTAAATGAAACTCAAAAAAATTAAATTAGAACAATTACTACTGTAGTTACCAAAATATAACAATAATTAAGAAAAAATTTAAAAACCAAAATTTTTGTTTAATATTTTTCTTTAATCAGATACAAATATTAATTGCTATAGTTGCTACGACGCGGATAGCTGCTTGAAAAACTTAGAGGCCACTGATATAAACACATGTAAGGCGAACACTTGCTACACACAAATTAACGGTATGTATTGGTGCCTATAAATGTATTTTTCAGGAAAGTAACTAGTCTTAAAAGCAAATGCACAGCATTGGTTTTGGTGATTCAACTTGATAACCAAGTACAATAATTTATGCTAATAATTAAAATTATATTGTTTTGGGTTAAATTTTTTACGCAACTACTTATACTAAAGCTCAATAAAACGCTCATTGCGTGTGTATGTGTGTGGTATGTAAAAATATTGGCTACAATTGAACAGCTATTGGCTTATCTGACTAAATGAACTGACATGAAAATAGTCTAACAAATATATATATTCTATGAAAATGTATATTTTGCGATAAAACTTATCGAAACACATGTAAGTGTACAGTAAGGCCTGTGGAAAAAATTCCCCTTTAGCATAAAATGCTTTGAAAATACTGTTTGACGAATTTCTTTGTCTTAAACTGACAATTATATGATATGTTTTTTTTTTATTTATGTTTTAAAAAATAATTTTTTTTTTATTTATTTGTAAATAATAAACAAACTAACTTAACCTAAATTAGCTTACGTTTTTTTAACGAAAGTTTTCAATAAATAAACATAAAAACTCGAAATAAGTCTACAATGCAATTAAAAAATATTAAAAAAAAAATTTAAAATATATTGATAAATTATTTTTCAATTTCAAACAAGCTCGATGCCATAACACTTGAGTTCATTGTTTTAGGGCTATATTTTATATATAGACACTACATTTCACAATGCATCAATATAATTTTATTGTCTTTTATTTATGAGCTATCAGACAAACCCTATAACCGCATTATTGTGAAATTACATACAAGCATACGTATGTACTGCATGACAGGCATTTTTCCAGGTAATCAAACCAATAATGATAGATTAACTTTATTTATGTATTTATTGGAAATGGCAGGTGGTTTTTACTTATCAAACAAAGGCATAAAATGCACAACATGGCAAATTGACTTAGTTTGGTATTAATAAGAAATCCAAAGTATCGAAAAATTGATTATTGAAGCAAATTTCTAAAGTATCTCGCAAATTAAGTTGAATAGGTCAGGGAACCAACTAAAAAGCAGCTTTGGATAAAAATAATATTTGTATATGTGTAAAAAGCGTTCAATCAAATACACGTGTAAATACATATTTACTACACATACATAGTTGCAAACTGAAATGAATCACTCACGAATTATATTTTGTTATCTTTCATGGACTCTTATAATTATTACATGCCAATTGTGTTTGTCGTAGCCTCAACAACTGTTTACTCTTTTCGGGGTTAGCAGCGGCACTAAGCACCTATTATGTACTTTCTATACTGTAAAGGGGTTTATAGTGTTTACAATATAGTTGAATATGTATATGGATATCAATATTTATATTAATATGCTGGGGTATTTTTTATGAAATAAATAAAAATCATTAACCATTGATGCTCTTACCTGATAATTAATTACCACACAATTAAGATTAATTCAAACAATTTTGGGTAGCAGCAGCGGTGCTCATCTTTCTGTTTGTACCCTGAAAAGCGTATATCTTCTAAAGTACATATACCAAAACAGATAAGAGTGTCGAACAGTACTCAAATTTATGATTTTTACTTAATTTAATTCTCAAAAATTGCCAAATCCTTATTACTTACATTAAAATTATTAAAGGCACAGCATTTTTTGTTCAAATATAAAATAAAATAATTATTTCAAAGATGTCATTATATAAATGTCACACAAAATGTAAAATCGCATGATATATCTTGGGTAATAACAGCACTGCAATTAATTAATATTGCTGACTTCGTTAAAAGGCACCTATCATCATTGGGAGTATAATATTGTACAATTTTTTATCCTCTAATAAACACTTCGTTAACAATAAAGTGTATAAAATTGAATTTTGAACTATGCAGCACTATTTTGAACTCATGCAACACATATGTATGTATATTTCGCTTAACATCAAACAAATCGCATGTAAGCTAACATAAGTAACGGAGCAGTGCTGTCACTATTGCCAGCGCACACACAACTGCACTGTATAAGCATAAAACAACGCAGCAAATGTGCTGGCATATTTACATACAAATTAATAAAACATTATTATATATAACAAATAACTTACCTCAATTGTGTTTAAGATGTGTAGAAACGGAATATGTTGCCGTAAAAGCTATAATATTTACAAATACGTAAAAAAACTCACACTTTTGCACACTTGGCCGGCACTCCGATTTGCAGCGGCCACTTTTTCACAACACAAAATAAACCATATATTTGCACTGCCGGAGCACATTTTTCACTTCTATTCTATAGTAAATACATAAAACTAACAAACTATTAATAAAAATTAACAGAAATAAACTTTTTTAGTTGAAAATTTACATATTTCACTAGGAGCTTCTGACAAAGCAAGTTACTTTAACACAAGATGAAACGGAAACTGACAGCAAACTAAGGAAATGGCGGTCAAATCTGGCTGTGCACAGAGTTGCATTTTTTTATTGCGATATATTTTCTTTATAATTTTATTATTTTATTAAATTAAAAATGCAGGTTTTATTTTAATTTTACTCTTTTTTAATTAATAATTGATTATATTCACGAAGTATATACACACGATTGCTTTCTACTAATTTTTAGTAAATTGCCTTACCAGCCGCAAGAAATTCTTATATTTAGCAGCCAGTGTAAGCCAAAATGTCTACCATATGACTACAGCACAAGATAAATATAACCAACAAAAGTAACAATGCTAACATTCGTATGCCCTTTTCATTTACATTTTTTATGAAATATACATGGGTTAATAAAAATTATTAATTAAAAGGTATGTAAGATTACATTAAATAACGACATTGTGCATATTCCTTGAAAGCAAAAGAATATATGTGGCTTTGAAAGCGCTGAATTGTGCCAGCCAGCACTGTTTACATTGCTAGTCAAACTGCTTATAACTCATGTACTCGCTGCAATTTCACTATGGAAATACAATGTGAATGGAACGGAAGTATTTTAAAATTTATTTCAAAGTCATATAACTATAACTTATATTAAAATAACGTTGTAGACAATTGCATTAAACCTGTAACATATTTAGCACTTAAAATTGCCAAGGCAATTATAAAAGCATGTATGTTGTGAATCGATAATATGTCGATGATTTCATAATTTTGCAGAGTAGAGTTGAATTTATTATACCTGCCAAGTTATGCACTTGTATGTATGCATATACATATGTAAAATTTGTAGGCATTTCATACAAACAGCTGATAGTGCAAATTCATTGAAGCCTCTTACTTAATCAATAAAATAAAATAAATAAATGCAAACTTTTAAACGCAAAAATTCTAATATAAGTAACATACACTCTCTTTACAGCTAACCTCACCATTTCGCGTGGTTGTTTGGATGATGACAAAGAAGTAGCTGCTTGCACGGCACCAAGCTGCGTTAGTTGTAGCGGTTCAGAAAAATGCAATAATTTGAATGTGTGTAAGTCTTGCAATTCGGATGATGACCCAACGTGTGCCCAAACCGATGCATCAGCACTGAATAATGTTATTTGCGAAAAAGCCGATAGCAAATGCATGATCAGGGTGTTGGAAAAGAAGACCGAACGTGGTTGTGTGACAGATGAGATCGAAAAGACATGCACCGATGAAAAGACATGTCAAATGTGTACCGGTGGCGCTTGTAATGTGGGCATATTTCCGGAGGATCGCCTTACATGCTTTCAATGCAATGACACGGTTGCAGCTTGTGCAAATGCCCAAGCAAGTAGCGGCGCATTGCCATGCACACAGTACGTGGCGAACGATAGCTGTTATATGTATGGCAGCGATGAAACACATGTGACACGCGGCTGCACGTCGGATGTCGGCGAGCAGAATAAATGCGCAACAGACGAAGAAAAGTGCAGAACTTGTAATGCAAATGCGTGCAACAGTTACGGTTACCAAACTGAACAATTGTTGGAGTGCATACAATGCTCGGACAATAATCTATGTCCATGGGGACACGAGACCAGCACGGCTAAGAGTTGCGAAAAACAAATCCTATACTCAGCCGAAGGTAAATGTTACACGCGTACCTTTGAGAATGGTACGGTAACGCGCGGCTGTTTCTACGATCTTGATGATGCCGACCAGAAAGTGTGTGAAGCTGGTACAAATTGTACAACTTGCACAACTGCGAATGGTTGTAATAACGCTGATACACAAAATTTCACCTGTATTCGTTGCCGAAGTGATGAAAATGACAAATGTCGCTACAAGTCGAAAGAAATTGCCGGCGAAAAGTGCAGAAATCTAGTGCAATCAAATGAGGACATGAAATGCTTTACCGGCGTTTGGAGTAAGTAATTTAATAATACAAATAGTTACACCCTAAACATATTGAGTGGATATATCAAGTTTGCTACGGTGCTTATAACACCCAGGAAGCGGCCCATTTGTCGGAAACGCAAATATCGACTAATTTTATAAACCAAATTATGCTTTATTTATATTTTTAGGAACCAATTTGCTTATACGTGGATGCCTGATCGATTTGGAAGATCGTGATCAATACATTTGCAATGACTCGGAAAACAATAGCTGCCAAATCTGTAACTCAACTAATTGTAATAATGAGCCCAGCGGCGCTGCATATTTCCTCCTAACAAATGGCTTACTGCCAGCTGTGCTTTTCGCGTTGTGGCGTATGAAATAAAATGTTGTTAGTGTATCAAAATATACTATTGCAAAAATTTAAATATACTTTTATATACAAAATATGTATGTATATGTGCTCTTATGAAAGTAAAAAATAGTTACAAACCTATTTATTGACATATGTACATACATATGTACATTCAATACATGCATTAGATTACAGTTTGCGCTCTAACGATTAGTTCACCCATACAAATATCAAAAATAAATAAAAAAAAAATTTATGTAAAGAAAAAAAATTTTTTATTTATTTCACATTGGATTTACACACTTTGCGTAAAAAGTAATTAAAATGTATATACATAGAGCTTAAATTCATTAAAATTTTGCAAACACGTTTTTCTATCATTATTTAGCTTAAAGCATAAATGTTGCCAACATAAAACTTGCCAGCCCCAACCAAAGGCTTAACTGTGAAGTGTTTTGGATAGCAGCCGAAGGCGCCAAGAGGTTGTTGCAAGCCTTCTCATAGCACAAAATGCATTGTTTTGAGTTGGCCTTGCAGTATTTGAGGCCTTCGTTGGTGAGTTCAGAAATGCAGCCGCGTGTGGTGACATTTGTGTCAGCTGAAAGAAGAGTTTAGTTATTGAGGTTAGGGTTTATTAATATTATTTTTTGATCGTGTAGGGGACCAATTCTGTACTATTCAATGTGAGCAGGAAAATATACATACATAGATATGTCGTACATTTGACACAAGCAACGTTGCGAATTTTTTAATTAAACAATTTTGAAATCAAAAATTAATTTTTGAATTGAAAATTTAAATTTCTTATTTTTTAATTGTAATAATGAAGATTTAACTCATAATTTATTTTTTTTTAAATTTTTAACTAAAAGTTTCAGTTTAATTTTTAATTCCTAAGTCAAAATTATAAAGTTATAAATATAATTTGATAAATAATTTAAAAATTTAAGTAACAAGAAAACAATCAACATGACAAATTTTTTTCGAAATTTTAATTTTTTTTAATATAATTTTTTTTGAAATTAAAAATTTTCACGTATAAGTAAAAGGTAAACTAAAACTTGAGTAAAAATTGAGTTATACTTATCAATTCACTCACCCTTGTACAGCGTGTAGCAACCATTCTGTTTGTTTTCGATTGGTTGACAGTTCATCGCTCTACCAGGACCCGGCGCACACTTTGCATCCGTAGTGCTGCTGCAGGAGTAGCAGCTCAAGAGTTGATTCGCATTCACTGGCGGCGAAATGTTGTCCACCATAACAGTTGGTGGAGCATTTGCTGCATCACTGGCTTCAACGCCCTGTGTTTCAGCGTTGTCGACTTCGGGTTTTTCGGGCTCACCCGTATTCGACTCTGGACCGTCACCGTGTTCCACCACAGCAGTTGTACCACCATTCATGGCATTTTGTTCGTCATAATTGTTTACCGATACTTCGTCTTTATTCGTATCCGTGTCCTTATTCACATCACCCTCATCAACAGCTTCAATAATATCATTTGTTTCCTGCGGTAATGTTTGCTCCGAGTCTTCCGGCTTTTCAGCAGTCGCAGTGGGGCTCTGAACTTCTGCATTTGTTTCACCCTCATTTATGGCTGGTGCATCAGCAGGATAATCCGGTGATGGTCCTTCATTTTCCGGCTCTGCTGCTGTTTCTTGTTCCATTGGTTGCACGTCAGCCACATCTTCACCATCATTACCATCGACATTCGTTATTTGCTCTACACCAGCCGCAGTCTCCTGATCTTCATTGTGTTCAGTTTCAACTGGCTGCGGTTCTTTCACTTTTTCCGAGGATTTGTCATTGGCATCACTATTTTCTTCTTGAGCTTTGATTGGCTCGACAGCTGCATGCTGCTCCTCAACTTGTACATTATCCTCTGCTCCTGCATTACCATTGTCACCAATATCTGCGGGATGGTCAACCTCTTTCGTTGTATCTGGCACACCCTCAGTTGTCTCAGTTGTCACCATTTGTAAAGCTAATGGCACAGGTAGTACGGTTGCTTGCGATTGCTCTTCTATAACTCCGGCTTCTAGTTGAGAACTCTGTTTGTTTTTACCCTCCAAAATACATACGTAATCTGTTTCTTTCTCTAAAATGTAACGATTATAGTTTACAAAACATATTAGTATTTTGTTTTTATAAATTTTTTTTAATTTTTCCAAAATATATTATAATTCTCAACAGATTTAAATTTTTTTTATTTTTTCGATAATAGGGTTTCTACTGGAAAAAATAGTAAGACTTTGTTCATAATTTTAAAATTCATAATTTATTTTTGAAAATTTATTTCATTCTCCTCACACACACATGTCACTGACAGTCACACCAACCTAGGAAAAAAATATTTAGACGAATGGGTTTTCGCGCAAAATTTACATTAAAAAGTCTTACTATTTTTTGCCGACAATAGTATATCATAATTCTCAATATTTTTTTACAAATTTAGACTTTTCAACTTACCCATAGCTAGAACACATGCTTGCTCATTGCAATCGATTTGTCTGTCCAGCTTTGTATTGTCTGTGTCACATTTTGGTGTAGCGGGGTCCACACAAAAAGAACACATCGCTGAATGTTCTATAAAAAAAATATCGATCAAAATGATTATTAATCTATAGGAAAGTCGCTATCACGCTTTGGAGAGTTTTTTTTTTTAATTTGACAAAATGGCGGCGGTTTGACAAAACCTATGGAATTTGGCACTTTTTTCGACAGTTTTTCGTAGGAAAAAATTAGGAAGATTTAAAAATAAAATAAAAAGTTCCCTCCAAGTTGCAATTAGATATTTGCAAAACTCTTCCTTTGAGAGTGGAAACCGTTTTGAAAAACACCATTCTGAGAAAAACGCGTTGAAAGATTGTCTCACTCCCTTTCCCATTCTGTTCCCTTTCTATAATAGACGCTGTAGCGACCGTAATAATTTGAATTTCGATTTCAAAATTTAAGAGAATGTTTATTACAGTGTATACTATGCGATAATACAACAAAAAAAAAATCGATTTTTTGAAAATTTCGTACTGATGCCAAGAACTGCTAAGATCAAAAGATCCTCATTTATTGATCAAATTTATTCGAGGCAAATTTTGAATATCTGCATTGAAACCAACATCAAGAGGATCTATCTTAAAATTATTATATCCAATTGCAAATATCGGCGCCAACGGTCGGTTAACATAAGGATACTTGAGCTTTTGAGTTTTTAGATATTCGAATTTCTGTACATACTTATAAAATAATATATCTGATAATTGCACATGCATGTTAATGTCCTTTCCATAAATTTTTATTACACTTTTAGTCAAATGAATCATACACTCACTGCCACATCACTTTCAAATAATATATTAATTTAAGTGTTTTATTCCGTTTAGTAATTTTTTAGCATTTTTCAGCCGAAAGAAATTAAATTTTAAATCAACATTAACATCGCGTGAGACTTGCTAACTATCAAGCAATTTATACATATCTACATATAGTATATCCGTACCCTCAGCTTGGATTCGCATGATGACTATGCTGCTCACATAAATCAACCAAACGATGCTTTTCATTTTTAGTCTATTTTTTTTGTGGATTTTTTATATATTAAGCGTTTTGAGAATATTATAACCGACTTGGTCTGCTACTGACAGACGCTGCTGCACAACTCCTGCTGAAATTAAACGTGATATGTTTTTTAACTACACTCGTAATTAATGTATAGCATGAGATTTACAGGGTGTGCGAACTAATTTTAACAGAAAAGACAAATATCTTTTTAGGAGTAATTAAATAGTTTTTTAATATTATTATTAATTTTTTTTTTCAATTTTTTTCATTTAATAATTTTTATTTTTTTTCAATTTGTTTCACATTTATTATGAAATTTTTTTCAAAATAATTTATTTTAAATTTAAAGTTTACTGATTGTTAAATTGTTAACAAAATTAATGGCATATTTTTCTCTGTTATCACATTAATGTTGGGACTAATATTCCGAAATAAAAATTTTGTTTTTATTCACAAAATTTGTAGAACTATTTTAAAATATTTTACTTGGTTTTATAATTTTGTACGATTTACTCTTTTATTTTTATTTATTAAAAACAGTTTTTGTATGTTTTGCGCATGCACCCTGTAAACACTGGCCTCTAGCAAATATTTTCACATTTTTTATGGAATATTTTACAGTTAAAATTATATATTTTTTATCATTATTATTCTTATTTTTTTTTTTTTGCACACAACGCTTTCCAGATCAATTACAAATTAAACAAATTTATCAGCATTCATTTAATATTGAGCACAAACAACAGCGATAATAACGGAAAAACCCCACTTAATCTATAGCCAACAACAACAAGCGCACAAAGAAACTGCACTTTTAATCTGTTCACCAATCAAGCCGAACCAATACTTGACATGATAACTCTTGCACAACTTGACGAATGACACTGCGTATGATGAACATCATACGTGTACCGTTCCAGTTTACGGCCATCAATATTTGAAAACAATTAAATTAAATACAAAGAAATACAATATAATGAAAGTTATTTGTCATGCATTTTTGTGAGGCGTGGGCTTAACCCACGACATTTGAGCCTACAGGCACATTTACCCCCACACATTTACCTACATAGGTATGTATTTGTTGTTTGCATACATTTCTTTTTTTAGGTTAATTGCAAAGGCTCTATAGCAAATGCTGATGTCTATCTCGCACAGTGCATACTAAATAAGTAATGATGTGAACTAGAAGCAATTGTTGGCGTGTGGTCGCCAAATTGGCTGGGAATCCACGCTGAGCGGTGCTCCTCAGCTGTTAGGCGAAATGAGTGGATTGCGTTGGAAAATATTATTATATAAAGTTATTCCAAATGTGTATATATGTATATGTTTTTGTTTAACTGTATCGCGAGTAATTAAGGATTAAGTGTTTTGCATATAACGGTATATTTTGTGTGTCTATACTGGAGAATGTTTTTAAAAGATAATATGTATATGACGATAACATACATTAATTAACTCAGAAGAGTGAAATCGATATGTTAGTTTAGCTTAATGACCCGTAGATTCATATTGAGTCTAGAAATTATGAATTTTTAATGAGATTGTCACTTGACATTCGCTAGCATGTGTAAGGGAAGCATTAGATATTCACCACGAAAACGCTTAAAATCGAACGTGGGAACGCGATTGGTGTCCATGACTTTGGCTGTTTTGAAAAGATAGACACGCACAGTGTTTCTACAGTGAAAAAAAAGTTGAAAGTGTTAGTGACATTACTTTTCTTTAAGTTTCGTCGAGTAAAATTAAAAACATCAAAAAAAGACCACACTGAAGCTGTAATACCCTTCAAAAGTGAAGTTCCTATAACACAAAAGTGAATAAAAAGATCGTTAACATGATTTTGATCAGTTCAGTTTGTATAGCAGCTATATCCTACAGTAATCCGATATCGGCGGTTTCGACAAATGACTTGCTTCTTCGGGAGAAAAGAGCATGTACAGAATTGGAGATCGATATCTGATGGAGGGCTAGTATACAGACGGACGCACATGTCTTCATCGACTCAGTTCGTCACGCAGAACATTTATACTGTTGTTGTTGTTGCTGTTGTTGTAGCAGCAGAATTCTGCCGAGTTGACAGACCTTGACCAGATAAAAATCCGGATCTGTTCCGATTACGTAGACCCGACTGTATATAGGGTCTCTGACGTTGCCTTCTTTATATTACAAATATACTGACTTAAATAGTGTCCATGACCTCGTTGAAAATTTAAGATTATACCCAAGTTATCAATAAACATGTATGTATATACTTGAAATAAACATAATGTTCATAAATGTACATACATATGTACATACAAGTGGGCCACGACAGGGGTCATATACATGTGTTACCTTTGCCAATATCTCAGTTATCTGTAACATGTAAACACGGTTATCTCACTTTGATAAATACATATATAGCTAACGGTACATTACATTACGCTTACATTTACATGTGTATAAACCTTTACAAGTGTATTGGCGATAAACACGATTAAGTTTTCAGTCAATAGCAGAATATTTATAGCTACTATTGTCTTCACTGACTAATATGCCATAAATACAAGGCAAATAAACCTTAACAACAATAACCAAAATTGCCCTTATAAATATTTAATCATGAGTCAGTTACACACAGTTGCGCACACACATGTGCATATACATATAAATCCATATGTAGATATTTCTAGAGATTAATATACATATAAGTGTTTTATAAATGCAAGCTATACCATTGGGTATCAAATAGTGGTTCAAATGATGTTCTGCGCAAAAAACCGGCGACTTCAACTGGCATTGTGATATAATTGTAATTGAAATTCAAGATATTTTTAACTATAATTACCTTTAATTCAATTTGTCTATTCGCCTTTGACATAAACACCGCATTGTGCCATTTCAAATGTTGTCAATCACGCCATGTTGAACCAAATATGCATATGCTTCCCATGTAAATCAATATTCTCTCTTGCTAGTAATATTATAAATATAAGTATGTGTATGAGTATATATATTTATGCATAAATAATTATAAAAGGATATCACATGATTAAAATAAGCTTGCCTTTCGAGAAGGTTGCTAAAAATACGCCAAATCAAACCATATTCCTATTTCACCTTTTCGACTAGTTAACTTTAAACTCCCTCTCTTTAAATTTAAACGCACATTTTCAATAATTTGCTTTGAAATTCACATTTTCAGTAATTTCATTATTATTAGCTTATAATTTTAACCACAAACGTATAAATAATGCACAATAGTTCCGAATTAGCAAAAGCTCCTTTGCTGGGCACAAAATGGCGGTAAGTAATGTCATTTCCGTGAGTAACAGTTTTCTTAGTTATCGAAGTACTGATAAGTTATCGAAATACTATAGTGTATGAAATTATTAATTAATTAAAAGTAATAATAAATAATAAATACAAAAAAGCATATATGACAACAAAATAGCTGTAAAATGCAGATATTATACAAGTATGTATTTAGAAATAAATCGTTCATTTAATTTTGCAAGGCGACAGTTTTGCATGCACTGTTGTTATGATGCCAGTGAAACGTGTATAGCAACTACAGCTATATTTCTTGCGATATAACTACACTACACTAAATTTACAATATAATAATTAAATCAACTCAGCAAATAAAAGAAAAATATAGTGGCTTTAAATAAATTTAAATTTTTTAATAAAGTATCACTTCAGATATATTTCACTGCAATTTTCACAATTTGTTTACAGCAAGCAATAATCGATAACCACATACGTGCAACGAGCACTCACCCCTATCACAAAACAGCTGTTTATAAGAATATTTTATCATTGCAGTGTGTGTCAGAAAGTAATTAAACTTCTGCATTTATTCAATTTATTTTCATAAATTATCATTATTTATTCAATAAATTCAGTTAGTTACTTAGAATTGCAAAATGGGCACAAAAATTGTGAATCGTATCATGTTAATTACCGGTTTAATAAGTTTATTGCACGCCGCTTTTTCGGCTGCACATCGTAAGTATTCCGGTAAGCCGAAGCAGAGTCTGAATTAAATTGCATTTTGTGAATTTCTAGATCGCACCTATTTGCGGCTGACGGAGCAAGACTGGACACATCTACCTGTAGATGTAAGTACAACTGTTTTAACACAATACGCTTGGTTGATATTAAAATATTGTTATTTCTCAATATAGGTAATCGTGCAGACTGTTGTCAGCCTGCTGGTGGTCGTGTACAATTTAATACAAGTGGTTGGTAACTTCAAGGAAATACGTGCAACCGTTGATATGCAAGAGAAGTCTTGGGATACGCTGGGCAACTTGCCATCATTTTACACGTTCAATCATCGTGGTATGGCTTTATATCAAAATTATGAAGCCGAACCAACAACAAACATTGGCAACAAGAGTAGTCTAGATGTAGATTATTAGCAAAGAAAATTGTGTTTAGTCGTAAATTAGTATCTGTGTTTACATTCTTTGTAAGCTATATTTGCAAATCCAATAAATCGAAATTTTTCGAATAAATCCAAAAACTACATAAGGTCAGGTATATTTCATAGAACTTTTCAAAGAATTTGTTTAATTTTATTATTTACTAAGTAAATATGTGAGGAATTGTGCCGTACTGCAGCGTTTTGAATTAAAAATGCTTCGGCGCATCTGTGACTTCTCAATGCAAAATCCACCAACAAGATATTTTCGTTTACAGTGATACAAATTAATAAGCTGAAAATAGATATATTTATACAAATTGATAAAACATAATAAAGCTGTAAATAAAAATATATTCTTCAAATTTGTAATATTAAAATCTTATGACAAAAATCGCATGTATTAAATCACTTTTAATTTGTGAAAATCTGGCAATCAAACATGTATTAGTGCGTTTATGGAGTACGGCAACCCTACATCTCCAATTGGAAAAGGCTATTTCGGCCAGTGTTGTGTTTCTTGATTTCATTACAATTATTTTCGTGATTGTGTGCGGACGTTTGATTTTTCATAGCGCTCGTTGTGCGGTAAAAAGTAACGGAAATTAGTTTAATAAAGAAAGGGGAAAAATTGAAAGGTATAATAATTATTAAAGTAAAGCTATAAAATTTTGAAAAATATTTGTATATCACGTTTTAAAACTACTGCGGTAGCAAACAGATTTTTCTGCTATCCACCCACACCTGGCGGCATTTGATACTCAAAGTCATAATTTTGTGCGCGTATTTGTATTTTTAAATATTTCTGTATCCTTATTCTATTTTTGTCGAAAATCGGTTTTCACAAGTGTTCGTCATTTTGTCAGTGACATTGTGTGTGTGTTTACACTGCTGTCCTTTTTATCCTGTCATTCGTATTCCGACTTGATAAGGGTGTGTACTTGATGACCTACCCGTTGAAAAAAGTATTTGAAGTGAAATATAAAATAAACAAGTGAAACATTCGTGTACACCTGCAACTGCAGCGTTAACATAAAGTGCAAGGTAAAAACTATTGGAAAATACGCCCTGTGCAAGTGAGGAACCGAGTTTTCAATTTTTTAACGCACAAAAAGCATAATTTTCACAAAAATGTCGGTATCATCAAATGCATCATCTGCATCGTCATCTGTAACTGGTGTGCCCATCAGCAATGGCAGTGGAAGTAGACCATCGCTGGGACGACCGGGCAGCTGTGATTCGTCCTCCGCAGGCAGCGACTCGTCTGAACTAACACATATTCTGAATCGCAGACAAGTAATTATGGATTCGCAGGAAGCTGGCATTGAAGTGCCACATCAATTCAAAGTAGTTAATGTATATACGGAATTCCACGAATTCTCAAGGAAACAAATTAAGGATTATCAAAAAACCTTTAACAAGTGAGTCTTTATGAAAATTTACCCTTATCAACTTAAACGTGACTACGAACGATTTTTATAATTAGATTTAAGTTTAATCGAATATACATATGTATCTAGATGGCTAGGGATGTGCAATAAGGCTTAAATGTTTATTCAAAAAACGTGGAATATCAATAGCCTTGAATGACAACATCCTTGCCAAGGTCACTAACAACAAATGCACAGATATTTTTAGCTTAATGCGTGCATGTAGTACAAACATAATGTATATACATACATACATACATATGTAGATGTCGTACGTCATGCGAAAGGGTGTATAATTCATAATGCCAAAGAATACTTCAGCCCCTGTCAAGCTAATGCAAACATCAATGTCATCAGCTCCCACCACCGGCAAGCTACAACCCACCCACGTTACCCTGAAATTACTTCGCAGTCACGAGATTGCATTGAAGCGTATGGAAAATGTAAATCAACAGTAAACGAAAAAAAGTATAGCAAACAAACAAGAAATGATGTAAAACATATTCAGCGGCTCAGCGGTCTTCGCTGCGACGGATTATGCAGTGGTTGATATGCAACGCTTTCATGTGGAGCAATGTTTTACTTGGTTTTTTGGTTTTGTTGTTGGCAGAGCGTGTCACATTTTTCTCACTATCAGTGCCGTTCATGCCCGTCTCTATAATAGATATTGCATTTACATTGTGTGCACTTCCTCGTCTTGGAGAGACTGTTTAATAATTTATGAATTAACCGCAGATCGTGTCAGTATTGACATGACGCCTTTGCTGACTGTCTAACAACTGGGTAGCTTGCTGTCTGCCAGTTAGTCACTTTGCCTCCAGTCACTTCTTGTTCACATCTTCATCTGTTAATACGTATGTATGTGTATTTGTAAGTTTGTGTAAATACGTGTGCACTTATTACTGTAATCATGATTATTGTCATGTAGCCGGCAGCCAGACACGCTGGCGCATTCTCTACCTACAATGTTGATATGCATGTTGCTTACAGTTTAAAAAAAGCTTACGCATTTTTACGTATGCGTTTTCCGTTTACCACAAAATTTACATAATTTTTATATGAGTAGTTATAATAGTTAAATCGTGCATATGATTATCGCATGTAATTGATTCAACGTTCTCAGCGCAACTTCTTTGGAATTTTTTGTTTAAATGTTTTTTGTTTTATGTTACTAAATATTATCGTGCGAAGTATGTAAATACGTGTGTAACTGCAGGTTTACTGTTAATTTTGTTGTGGTGTACATTTTTTATTGTTTGAAAAGTTTTTTATACTGTAATTTCCGTTTGAAAAATTAATATTCAATTTTACAACGTGATTTGATAAAAATAAATAAACAATTGACAAGTGTTAAATAAATGACAAAAACGCACGTATAAACGTAAAACACCAACACCGCGGTATTTTTCGAATCCAAATACTTTCAAGAAATTATTTTGTCGCTACAACAACAAATATAAAAGATCAATACATCGGATATATATAACGGGAACTGATTCGATTTTTTCCGATCAAGGATTGTCAACTCGTCAACAGCAAAATTATTTTAAAAATGTCTTCTGACGCTACAATAACAATAACATTTTAGACCTTACAGCAACAATTCCAACACTATAAGGAGCAAATTGCTTTTTAGTTACATTGCCATTTAAGCAGCATGCAACAAAAAGTTAACTTCCGTCCTAATTGCATTTAATTACAACTCATCCAAAGCGTGTCGGTCAAAAAAGTTTAATAAATAAATAAATATTCATAATAATAATAAATTACTACGAAGAAAATAAAACACTGCAGTGACGATAAAAACTGAAGTTTGCGACAGAAGCACTATATTCACTGTATGTACATACATATTTATATATGGGCTTATGAATGTACATATCTACTCGTTATGGATTTTGTACTAAAGCCCAGATCGTTTCCTATTTCTTCTCTTTGTTTATGTCGTTCAAGCATTTTATCATCAGTAGGCTCACGAATATGTATGTGTTTGTAGAATTGTGCATTGTTGACTCTTTAGCGCTTGTATGCGTATTTATCTTAAAGTACTATGCTGACTTACGCTTATCTCGACAAGGCACCAACCCTCGCAATCACTTAAAGCGCCATAGTTGTGTCTTAAAACTAATATTTACTTATTGTTCTTGTTATACATGCCTACACCACTCTACTCTTCTTTAATTTTTGTTATATAAATTTGGCTTACCTGCTCAACAAATCCATTGAATGACTAAAAAAGTGCATATTTGTGTAGGTAGATATGTACTCACATATGTATGTACATATAAGTATAGTACTTGTACCCAAGTACGTAAACACTTAATATATACATATTTTTTGGTATATTTTTACAAATTTGGTCTAGGGCTAAATACATTTTTTTTTTTAACTGTATGACATAGTTTTTTATATGTTATAGAGAAGATTGGTATGAAATATTGTTGTCAGAGAAGAACTGAAGCGTGGTAGTTTATCTGATTCGACATTAAAGTTTCACTGAAGTAGTTATATCCAATTGTGAATTTCAACAAAATTTTGACTTGCAAGTGTATATAATCTTAAAACAGTATGTGCAAATGTATGAAAAGACTCATAAAATAAATTAATTATGCAATGAACAAAATCATACCAGCAGCAACAGCAATTGTATGACTTCTTCTTTGGCATACTTTCATATACTTTCTTATCAATTTACGGGCTATTTTTGCTGAGCCATCGACTTAAACGCTTATCTGCTTTCATATTTTCATTCGAGATTACTCAGCAGCCTTAACAAATTTCTTTCCTGCTTTCTTAGACAAAATTCCAAATTTCCATGAAATTTTAGCACGTTTCCAGGTAGTCAATTTGACTGTATGATTTTTTATATTTTATTATGTATGCATCATGCGAATAAAATTGTATATTTATACTTACATATGTATGTATGTATAATACATAGCACATGATTTGACAAACTGAGGCACCTTAGGCGCGATTGTCATGCCGGTTGATTTGATTAGTAAGTCAAATATGGTGATTCGCACATTTTAAATTATGCAGAAAAAAATTACTAAAAACATTATTTACATATTGTTTGTGTATTTTTTGTTGTGCCAGTTTTTGGCGGTATTAATACGAATTATGTGGTAGTTGAATAGTTGTTGTTGTTGTTGTAGCGGCAGAAAAGATTCCTGAAAAAATTTCGGGAAATGGTGCCGAGTTTACAGTCCTTGGCCGGATAAAAATCCAGGTCCGCTCCGTTAACCTAGACTCGAATGACGGGGAGCGGGGTAATTGCAAGGTCAATCTTGTTTTTGAAGATTTATGTATTATACGAAACCTTATTTTTACAGAAAATTTATTGAGAAATTTTAAAATTTAAGAGACCATAATATTTTAAAAAATTTTCCGAAAAATTAATTTTTTTTTAACTAAATACAATAAATTTTACTATAAAAAAGCCCAGAAATAGACAAGGTTGATAGTTTTTCAAAACAAAAAAAAATCATAGTATGCCGAAAATCATCGGAAACGAAGGATAAAATAACAAACATAAAAGGAAAAATAGTTTCCGGGCATTCCAAGATCGGGAAAAAGAAGGGGGGGAGCGCGTGGTTGTATTTTTATGTGTTTTGTCTTGATTTTCGGTTATATGTATATTATAGAAAAAAATGATATGGCAATATTGTAGTTAATGAAAATATATATAACTTTTGTTTATAGAATTTTTTCACATAACCTCAAAATTTATGTATATTCTAAAAATCAAGTTTTGGGTTTTTTACTATTTTTTTCTTGTACAATTTTATTTTCAAAACCTTTCTAGAACAGATAGATAAAACCGTACAGTGACCTATGGTCGAAAAAATAATAATAGAAATTGACAAAATTGCAACGTTTTTAAATAAAGTTGAATTTTACCTAACATTATGGTCGTAAATAATTCAGAAATTATACAAAACAATCGCTGAACAAAGAAATGTGCTACACAAATGGTTTATTGAAATCGTAAACATAGGACCAAAAAAATTATTCGGGCCACATAGTGTGGAAACAACTATAAATTAAATAAATTAGCGTCAATCTTTCAATAAAAGTGTAAATATATACATGTATTTGTATATATTTGCTAACAAATGTACTACTCCTTTTATTACAAACTCCAAATGACATAAGAAAACGTGTTCAAAACGATTGTTTTACTTTATTTTTTTTTACAGCTTGAGGTTATGTTTACATACATATATTATACTACCTACTATACCAACTCCTTCCTATTTTTCTACGCTATTGTTTTTTAAACCTTCCTTTAAATTTTTACTGCACTTTTAACTGATTTTTCATTTTATTTTACTTCTACGATTTTTACAACCAATTATTACTACGCTAATTACATTTATACACAAAGATTGTTGGTGGTAAGCTCTTGTCGCCGTTGCTCTGGCTTCCTTTACATTTACATATTTACATATAAACAATATAAAGTAAAAAAAATCTCGTTATTTTTAAGCTGACTCCGTTTATGCTTCGCCGAACATTGTCGTCATCGGTGCACTCGCCGTTTTATTTACAAGTAAATTGAGCTAAGATCACGTTTTAGCGCCAACGCCGACTTTGACAGACAGAAATGAAAAGGAGACACATTTAATTAGCAGCAATTTCATATAAGTCGTTTATAGTGTAACAAGATATTTACTATTTTTACTTTTTCATTTAATAGTATTGACCGACTGGCGACCTTGCTGGCGGTGATTAGAAAATGTAGTTTTTAAATATATAATAAGTTCGCGCACTAGTCTATTAGTTTTTGAGATATTGATATGAAATTTTGCACACCTCCTTTTTTGTTCAAAGCGCGACTCTTTCGTCGAAATCACAGTTAACGGACCACTTTAGCAAATAGCTGGCATACAAACTGAACGATGAAATTGAAGTTCTTACATGGAAATCTGTTGTATTTGACAAGATATCTTCGTGAAATTTAACACGGATTATTGTCCAAGGCAACACTATAATCTCCGAACATATTGTTCAGATCGGACCACTATAACATATAGCTGCCATACAAACTGACAATCCAAATGAAGTTCCTACATGAAAAACTTTTGTATTTGACAAGATATCTTCGTGAAATTTAACATGGATTATTGCCCAAGGTTCAATCTCCCAGTAAATTGTTCAAATTCGACCATCGGTCAGAATTTTCGATCAAAGTTAAAACAAAGCAAATCTTTTCTGCTATAAGAAATGCACTCTTGAAGGTTATTATGGCTTCGGTGCATCAAAGTTAATATATTTTTCTGATTTTTTTTTACAATTTATTACCACCATTTTATTGTAAACAACATTTTTCATCAAAATTCACAGAAGTGTTTTATATTAACTGTCGAGGAACATCAGTAAAAATAAATTACCTCCTTTCATGACTTTCTTTCCATATTGCAATGCCTCCTTTAGGAAATATTTTGGAAAAAAATGTACTATTGTTTCCTTTACACTCAGTACTCGCATTTTGTTTACTTTGATCTCACGAAATTGACGTCAATGATCCGCTCTAATTTCCGTCTGCAATCTATTTAATCAGCGATATTCGTAAATATTAGCACAAATAATTCATAGACAACAGAGAAATACACACATGCCTTTGTTGCTTTGTTCATGGCAATTCCATGTTCCAGCTTGGAATATAATAATTTGATTATTTGCTCTATTTTTGCTTTGCTATATATTTTACGCTTTATTCTTTCATCTGTAAGCAATTCTAAATTCCAAAATTCAACCTCATAAAGTTGCTGTAGACAAATTTATTTTTAATTTTTTTTTTTGTTTTATCACAGCTCAGTTTTACGATTTCTTATTCGTATGCGGTTGAAATTTTACATTCATTTACATATATTAATTTCATAGCTATTCCATTGCCTTTGATGATTCAGAGATTTTGTTTTCATTTTTGTAAATACCATTTTTTAGAATTTTTTAAGGTTTCAGAGAATAAATGAGTGGACAATCATAAAGTTTTTATTTTCAAAGTCATTTTAACACCTGCTCTGAATCATCTTTGAAATCAGGTAGGCTAATAAAATGAACGTGTCTAATTAGCTGTTAATTAAAAACCTGCATACGAGTATTTAGGCACTTTATATTTTTGCCTGCTCTACTATTTTATATCTTGAACAGTAAATCACTTTTTATTTCACAATTTTTAACTTCTTTAATTTAAGACTACCAATTTTATTAAACAATTTACCAGTATTTAGTTTATATAATTTTTTTAAACCGGACTTATATTTTAAATTTTTCGCTATATCGGTATTATGTACTATATGTATCACTGTTTTAAATATTATATAATTTTTATCCACTTTTAACTTGTTTTTTTACTTTGAATTCGAAAATTTTCCTTAACAACTCACGCTCACATAAATTTTATCATTTTTATTACTAATGCTGAATTTAAAGCTGAGTAAGGTTAGCAAACTTTTAATTACTTAATCAGATCTCAGTCGGTACATGAAACTTTTGCGAATATAATACTTGATAATCTAGCATAAACCCTTTCAAAGGTCACAGATTACGGAAGCTCATGAGCAAAAAATAGTAAGACTTTCTTCATAATTTTAAAATTAAAATATTAAAATTCTTCATTTATTCTTCAAAATTTATATCGCCCCCCTCAAAGTAAACGCCCTTGGCCACAATACGCTTCTGCCAACATTTTTTCCAATCCTCAAAACAGTTGTTAAGGCCAATTTCCGGAAAAGCATCCAATGCGCTTGGCGATTCACGTCTAATGTCTTCAATTGCAACGGTTTCTCCGGAGCGGTCGTTTGAGTTTGCTGAATAGCCAAAAGTCACACGAAGCTAAATCAGGCAAATAATGTGGTTGCGACACGATTTTGGTTGAGAATTTTGGCGAAAAACTCACGAAGAAACAATGCAGTATGCGACGGTCAATGTCGCGGTGTAAAAAACAAGAGTTGTCGGCTCATAATTCCCACCTCTTATTACGAATAGCTTCGCGCAACCGACACATAACACTCAAATGGTATACCTGGTCAACAGTTTGGCCGGGAGGAAGGAATTCGGAGAGAAACACACCTCGATAATCGAAGAAAACTGTCAACATAACCTTGATTTTAGACCTTCATTGACGTGTTTTTTTGGCTTCGTCTCAGCTTTGCCACGATATTCGACCGATTGGTCTGTTTCTGGGTCAAAAGCATTGTAACAATACTCATCGCCAGTAGATAAGAGATGTTATTGATTCTCAAAGTATCTCTAAGGTATTATTAATGAGGCTTAGAAATTCCTTAAATCTTTGGGAAATAAATTTAATTTGAGCTGGGCTTATCATGCCCCTCACCACATCCTTTTTAGGCACTCAATAGCTGACATAAAAAATTGTTATGGAAATTATTTAGACCCATTTATTTCATTAGGCTCGATTTGAGGACAATTCCTTTTCATTAGACTCCGGGCCATTTATACCTCTGTTAGTATCGCAAAAGCTTAGAGAATACCGAATCGAACAAACGGATGGTATAACTCACATAGATTGGAAAATCCAACAGAGATAGTAGAATAGAACGTGGTTATACTACTTCCGAGTAGTATGGATACTACACATACTTTCTTATATTGAATTCATCAATAATAATTTTCTTGTTGCTTGCACGTATCAATTTTTTGAAAAGTAGACAGAGCTTACATATTACAGCAAGCAGAGAAGTGGCGAGTCGTAGGCTACTTTTATATTATCTTGTTATGATTATCTTAATTTCTCCACTTTTATCCAATTATTATACAATAGTAGGTTTTCATTATGCTGTTAAATTTTGTGGTGCATCATTTTCTTGCCTTACATCGTCCTCTCCAACTTCTTCAGCTCGCTCACATGCAATAAAAAGGATGTATGCACTTGTCTTGCATTTCCTTTCACTTTTATAAAGTGCTCTTATTTGCAACCGCATAATGCAGGACAACAATACACCGAGAAGAGGATACTTCCTGCCGGTCTTACGTGGCTTTTGTCATGTGTACATATACACTCAGGTGCATGTGTACTCGTTCGGTTGGAGTTAACAAAGGCAGATGTTCTGGGTTTGAAATGAAGGACTTAAATAATGCTCGTAGGCATATTGCATGCAACTGCAAGCGACAGTGTCCGTGCGGCATGTACCTCTACATAGCAGAATGCATGTGCATACGTGCCAAGTTACAAAAGCAGCATTCCACCAGTACGGCAACGTAGCGGGCAAGTGATAAAGATGTTGCAAAAAGCATGTTAAGTAATTCAAACGCACAGCCACTTACTGTTGTGACACAAAAAATTGAGAAATTATGTTATAATAATCGCGGTCAGTAGGTAGGAGAAAGGGGTGCTTGTAAATAATAAGGATAATAACAATTCCTGTAAATAGTGTCAATATATCTCGTATATTAAATATGTAGAACACTAACATGTCCCCCAAAAGATAGCGCCTTGGAGCTCCAATTTAACAATAAAATGCTATGATCCACAAATTTAATTCTCCTGTGAGTTTTTATCCTCTTCTTTCAGTCAGTTTCTTTAATTTTATACGCTGACTTAATTGGACTTCGAAACTTCGATTCTATGCATAGTTAGACTTTTTAAGATTTGGGTTAATAATATTTAATATTTCAAGTTCAAAAACTTGTTTTTGTTTTTGTTAAAAAAATTAATTTAATTAAATCTAAAACTAACGTATATCGTTTATCGATTTAATTAATCGATAGTTATCGAAACCAAAAACTATCGAAAAATCGGAAAACGCATTCATATTTTATATATTAAATTTAAAACTTTTATCATTCCAATTGATTTTAATACTAATATGAATCTATTTTCCGTTAGTTTTATATAAATGAAATAAATTAAGAGACCCGATAGGAAAAAATATCGATAGAATTAATCAACGATGCAACGATAAACGATTAATATTTTCAATGTTTGAAAAATTAGAAGAAACTGCACATAAAATATAAACGATTAATATTTTTAATGTGTATAAAATTAGAAGAAAAATTAAAAGACGTGAAAAATTATCGATATCAAAAATTCAATAACAGTTGAAGATTTATATCTACACATATAGAATCGATAAATATTTTAAGTATAAGTAACTTGTTGCGTATGAAGAAAATCGATAAAACTCACGCTCAAAATTATCGAAAATAAAAATTCGATAAAAGTGAAAGGCCTGCACAAAAAATTAGAACGATAATAATTTTTGTTAAATTAATGTAATGGATAAGAATTTATAAAAATCTTTGAAAAAATCTAAAAATCGATAACAGTTCAAGATTGATCGATAACTATTTTAGGTGTAAGTAAGTATTGCGTATAAAATAAACAAAAAATTATAAAACTAAAAACTTAAAAAAAAAAATTCGATAAAAGTGTAAGTGCGATAACTGCTCTTAAAATATAATCGATAAATTTACTATTAAATTTTTATAATAGATTAGCCTTTATAAAAGATTTTAAGAAAAACACTATCATCTTCTTTACTGGTACACTATTATGGGCTATCAATCGTATCGAACTAAAAATCGATAATTACTTAAATACATAACATATAATCGATAAAAATGCTAAACGTTAATACATCAGTAACTTAAATTATTTCGTATGAAGGAAATTGAATAAAAAATAGTAAATGCAAATCAGCTCTTAATATATAATCGATCATTTTATTGCAACACAAGGCGATAACTTAACATTGTTATCGAATTATATTTTCTAAAGGGTTTTAAAAAAATTATCGATTACTTTTTAACTTCAAATAAAATTAAGATTTTATTAAACCACTTTAGAAAATAAAGCTTAAAATATAATCGATAATTTTATTAAAACACCTTAAAACAATTAGAAAAAAATATAATTCGATAACAATGTAAGAGTGATAACAGTACTTAAAGTGTTATCGATGATTTTATTAAAATACTTTAAAAAAAAGTCGACAACAGCACATAAAATATTATCGATATATATTTTTTTAATTTGTGTAATCGATAATTTTTCTATTTTTTGTTTTTTGCATTTTAAATGTCTGTTATTTCTTAGTTTCAACAGATAGCGTTCATCAAATTATTAAGCTTTTTAAAGCTATTGCAACTGCAACAAATTTTCAGTTGCAAGTTAATTTCAAAGTTGAAGCTCCCAAGAAACTGCATGTCAACAAGCGCTTCATGCACTTCTGTAAATTTATACAAAGTTACGCAATCTCCAAAGTGGAGTTGTCGTGCCGCCATTGTGGGTGTGGGAGTCGCATTAACACTAATTAGCCTCAAATTGTGCACAATTCTTTCTATGCCTTCTGTGTATGTACATATGTATGTATTTTATGTGTTTGTATTTTTGTGTAAATAGTTGAATGCGAGTTATAGAATATCTATGCACTTTAAGTAGTCGCACTCGCACTTGGCATAAGTCTAGAACGTGTGAATCCTCCTTGAGTTGCATGTCAATGTTTAAAGTGGCGCAGCTACAGTGCAAGCAAAATGTGTGTGTACATACTTTAGATTAGCAATTTGAGCACTTTATAAATGTGTAACTAAATAAACAAACACATACACACACATATATATATTATTTGTATGTCTCACATTGTTTGTTTAATTGGAAGTCATTGTTTACTGCCAAGGCAAGTGTTTCCAAGCGTTTGTTGTAGCACACATTATTTATACTCACCTTACCTTAGGCCGTAACAGTTCTAAGGTCTAAAGCGTAAAGTGTGGCTAATTGTTTATACTTGCAATAATTTTTTAAGTCAACAAGTTGCGCCCGCTTACACAACTTCTTAGAACTTTTGCCCTGTTAGTCAACCTATAAATTGCGCATTAGAGTACATCTACTGCCTTATAAATAATTTTAAGAAGTATTAAAATTTCCAGTAGTCCTCGTACATCATATATGTACATATATAGTACGCGTGTAGTATTTGTTTCGCATTCTGCGTTTGCTTTTACTTTTATTTTACCACTCAAACTTGTTTTCTCAGCGTTCGCTTGGCGAAATTGCACTTGGCAGTGTACCAATTGCACAGATCAACCCAAGAAGTTGTTTGTTCCCTCGTCGATTGTGATCGCTACATGCCTTTCCACTTTTTATTGTTATTTTAAGTGCCAAACCTTTCGCTTCTTTTTCACATTTGCATGCCAGAATTCCTTTTCTATTCGTTTTTTTTTTTGTCTTGCATCTTTGAAACCAGTTTTGGAGTTTGCGAATATTGCTGTTGGCTCACTGTGCGATATGCTAGGGTGCAGTGATTATAGCAAACAAAAATTAAAAGGTAGAGGCTGGGCTCTTAAGTATCAACCAAGGATAATCTTTACATTTTTCTATATTCTTATACATATTACCTTCTAAAACTTCGATTGTGTCAACTCGAACAATATTATTTGAACATATGACATTTTTGAAAAACCCAATTTAACAGCAATAGCATATTTTTCAATAAAGTCGAGCTGAGGTCGCCCAAAACTCATTATAAATTTAACTCACTTACTTCAACTATTTTATTAAGCAGTTGAGACTTGACCAACTATAAAAGGCAGTCTGGCAAACCCTAAATGGGTGACCAATGTTGAGGCGATCAGAGAAACTTTTTTCATAATGTTTTGTCGAACCATTCCGATTGTTCCCGTTATTGGATGTAAAAAGGCATAAATACAAGGTGCGTTCTAAAGCAAACAGGACTTAAAAAAAAACAACAAATGGTTTTTTCGACAAAATTAAATTTATTTTATTCAAAACATTTTTAGTCAAAATAGTGCTTCAATACAGCTTTTTGCATGGTCCAAAAGCATGTCGAACGAGTGTTTTAGCTCGTTGGCCGGTATGGCCGCCAGTATGCCGGTGCAAGCCCTTTGAATAGCCTCTACGTCTGCATAACGCTTCCTTTTCATGGGCAAATGCATTTTTCCGAAAAGGAAGAAGTCGCATGGTGCCATATCAGATGAATACGGGGAGTGGTTCATGGTTAAAATGTGATTTTTGGTCAAGTAATCGGTCACAAGTCGATCGATGAGAGCAATTTTTGGTCGTCAGTCAATTTATGCGGAACAAACCGTGCACATACCTTTCGTAAGCCCAAATGTTCGGTCAAAATGCTATAAATCGATGTTTTGGAGATGTTCAATTTCATTTCCATGAATTTCAATAATGATTTCGGCTGATTTTTAATGAATTCGCAGTTTCGATGGAATTTCCGGTGATCACGGATTTTGATTGGCCCACATGTTGATCGTCATTTATGTCGATCACTTTGAAAACGTTGAAACCACTCATGCACTCTGCTACGCGATAGGCAATCATCGCTATAAACTTGTTTCATCAATTGAAACGTTTTGGTAAAAGTTTTACCAATTTTATGACAAGATTTAATGTTGGCTCTTTGTTCGAAGCTCATTTTCGCACCGATAACATACTGACACTTAAAACGCAATAACTTCACTTCCAATCGATGATGATGAATGTCATGAAATTCTCACTGGACAATCGATAAAGATAGCAGATTCCAACGCACCAGTCGACACATAGATGGGGCGCTAGATTCAAAGAGTCCTGTTTACTTTGGAACGCACCTTGTAATATTTTCCGTATTATGTGCGCTTCAAATTTTATTTTTTCTTTAAATTTTGATTACGCTTACATGCAAATTTATACCAAAGTATGCTTAACATGCGTAAAAGTCAAACACATGTGTTTGTTTTGACAGCTGGTTTGACAGCGGTCAGACTGGTAAATTCTATGCTTTTAAAAATACCCTTATGCATATAAAAATACTTGTATATTATAATCTAAGTTTCTCCAAATAGTTAAAAAAATTGTGTTTTGAGAAAATAAAAATACAGGAAACCTCGTAAAATATTTAAAACACCTTTCTAAATCCATGCAAAGGCAATTTAGAACTTGTACTATTTCTCAATTGACAACAAATTCCGCCATAAACTAAATTAGCTTAGTTTTTAAAACACACAAATCAACTTTCGCTAACCTTGAATTGATAACCAGACATACAAATAACTTAACTTTAGTGTCGACTAATATAATATTATTACCTGCTTTTTAAACAATATACGTACACATATTTTCATTTTTTATAGTATTCGCTATTCAAATATGAGGAAATTTCTTTAAATTAATTATGGTTCGTGCTTTCGTGCAATCGTGTAAAAATTTTCACCATCTGCCTGAAAGCATACTTCTTAAGCCGCGCTCGTGGTTATTTCGGAAATTGCTTATGCGCTTTCTGAATGCGTAACTTAACGGCTGTGTTGCATATTAAAACATATCAAAAATGCATTGTATATGAAGGAAAAATAATAAATAAGTAAATGAAACTACGTTGCACGCAAAATCGAAATTAATTTTTTGGTTGTTTCTATTTAATGTTAATTTAGTTTTGATTATGCAACAAAAATGTTTTAGTTTTTTTTTAACTTATACGATTAGGTTGCGAGACATCTATAACAATGGAGTTGAAGAGTACGGCTCATTAGTTTCACTTACGTATGTATGTATCTTAAGGGGTTATATGGGTTTCCTCGAGTAAAAAACAGCCTTTTTTCAACAATTTTTTTCTCATATAAAAAATTAAATATTTTATTAGAATTTTTTATTGTTACAAACATACAATATTAACAAACAAATTCTAAAATTTTTGGAAAAATTATTTTGTACTCGGCCATTGCGGCACCATTTCTGATGACCCCTCGGAAAAAAGATGCGGCCGCGTTGGCAGGATACAGTATCATCTAAAGTGAAAAATACGTGTTTTAGTTGAAACATTAACTTAGAACTTGGACTAAAGAAATAAACTGGAATTGGATCAAAAAAGTAAAATTTCAGTGAAAACTTCGCGACTTTTTTTTTCAAATATTTGTAATCGAAAAAAGAAGCCTTTGTCCAAGTCTTTAAGAATTGTATCTCAAAGACATGTGTAAAACTTCATGAAGATCAGTTGAGTAGTTCTCCAGAAATCTTGTCAACTGACTTCAAGAACACAGTTTCGAGAAAAACTCATTTAAAGACGGCGCACTTTGCCTGGCTAGCCTCGAGCGAACAAGTTCTCAAGGCTGTATCTCCCAAACTATTACTCGGATCAACTTAAAAATTATTCTTTAGGTATTATGGAATTTAATAAGACAATTAAAAAATGGATGTTTTGAAACGCGTAAAGCCATGTAACCCCTTAGGTTCACGGATGTTTTTATTATTGGCTATCAACAAAAAACAACATCTCTCGTGAATAGTAAAGTCGCAACGGTAAAAAATTAATTTAATTGTTCCATCTAATATCCAGATTTATGACATTTCGATAAACGCTAATAATATCGAAGTCGATTAACCGAAGAAATTGACAAAATCGCTAAATATATTTAATATGGTACAGCTAAACCTTCGAGCGTGGCGAATCGAGCAAGCAACTAGCATAAATTCAAATACATATTGGTATAACTAAGAAGATTTACATATGTATATTAAGGGCAAACCTAGTGAGACAGCAACAGAAACGTCGATTTTTGGAATTTCTTAAAAGAAAACTGCTCCATCAATCAGATTGAAATTTTCTGGATATTTTTGCCAAAATTCGATTTTTGCCCAGGTGAAAAAATCGATATATCATCGTATGTATCTAGAAAAAATGATGATCGGATTTTTGGTCCAAAAATAAACTGACGGAGCTGATTAAACTGTGTGGCTTCCCTTTAAATGGCTGTAACTCAAAAACTTGTTGAGATATCGATTTGAAATTTTAGTATGTTATTTTTAAAGGTAGAAACTACCCAAATATGAAAAAAAAATAAAAATCGATTTTTCAAAATTTCACACTTGGTGTGCCCTTAACAAATGTTTTTCCACTTTACTGTAGAATCTACTCTCTTCAATTGAATTCAAATAAATAATTTTGTTGTTTTTTCACTTGTTAATTCTTTTAAGAAAGCCGAACTCTGAAATAGTGACTAGCGAGTTGACAAATCGAAGACGACTAATGTACTCTAATTAGCAGCTATATTTATTTATTTTCTTTTCTTATGCAACCCTATAAGTTGGAAATTTAGACTTTAGAATTTTTATCTCGCGGCTTATATTTGCTACGCTATTTTAGTATATAGTTTAATGGCAATATATACCATATATTCAGCAAAGTATCTACATGCATATACATTTTTTATACAGTTACAATGCTATAATTAATTTGCATATATCGCAAAACTGATAATTTCTTTAAATGCTTCAAAGTTTGATATATGTACATATTTGAATTTTCATATATGTATATGTAAATGTCGGTGTATGCGTGCTTGTTTTAGTCTGACCGCAATAGCGAAATGAATAACCCTCATTTTGATAGCCTGTAGGCCTTCCTGCTGCGTATTTTAATTTATAGTAAGTGAAATGTGCGACAGTAGCGTAGCCTGCCACTCGCTGATAATGAATAAATGTCATGGATATAAACATACATATATACATATGCGCATCCTGTCACTACTACAATAAAGTATACTTGATGGCCTACCCTTCAAAATCACACCAAAGGGGCTGCTGGGGCCCATAACTGCTCAACTCAGCCATACACTTTATTATGACCACAATATATGTAGCCACCCTCTCTGATCTATTATAAAATGCGTATACTATATTACACCATATTTGCATATTCTCCTATCATTTCGCCATGCCAGTCATTTTCTACATCCGGTCAAAGGAATTGTAGGCATTGAAATAGACATCGAAACGCGCTGCAGTCGCCGTTGATTATCGATTTAAACAAGTATTTGCTGCAGCAACAGTGCGTTCTGCAATACTTACTGTAATTACTTTTCACTATAATGCATACATATGTACGTATATTCTGTATTTATATGCATATATTAGTGGCCGTGTGTCCAGTAACAACCCTTTTAGTAAAAGAAATCATTCCACCATTAAACAACTCAAGGATGAAACGACATTGGTGGTGGAAACTGGACGTTACTTTATCACATACTTCGTAATGCAATAATATATACTTACGTTCAATGATTAAAAAAATTCGATAGACTTCACTTTTAATATTGCAAAGAGTAATATTTTTAGTATTTAATTAAGTATAATAACTTAAGTATATACATACATATGTATGCATGTAGCCACCTTCGCATCGCCACTCGCAGTGTCTCTTCCTTTGTCAATTACTAGTTGTTGTTCAAAATTGAACATGTTCGCTGCTGCCAAAGGACGGACAACAACATTATATTTACAAACTTTTATATATTTCACAATTATTAAATCTTACTATTGATACAGTCCACTAATATTAGATATCTATGTTCAAATATATTGAACATACATACATACACATATACATAAAATACTTAAAATGCATTGTCATGCAAAACAATAGCATTCAACAAACAATAACACAAATATTACTAAGGATAAGATGTTTACATATGATAACCCATGGGTTCTTAGAATACATTTTAGCAACTGCTTGTAAATGTACTCACATTAAAACAAACCCAAGGTCACACAACATGTACACTTGAAAGCAATACCATATCATGTAGCATAAACAATATGCTACATACATATGAACATTCACACATACATATATATTTAGTTATTTAGGATATTTTGAAAAATAGTATATAAGGTTTCCAAATTACTAAATAAAACTAGAATGAAATATTCTCAGCTCGACTAAGGTCTTTATTTTTCCCCCACCAGCGGTAAGAATTTAAAGATTCTTTGTTGAGTTTAAAAAGTTTGATCTTACAAATCAAACAGTTTGATCATAATTTCAAACATTTGGTCCTTCGAGCCGGATAGTGGGCTCAGCCAAAGAAAAAGACCTGTATAAGGAAAATACAGGCAAGTAAGACCTGTATGAAAGAAAATACAGGCAATATATTGTAAAAGTCCATATATATATGAATATATATAGGCAATATAAAAGCCCTGTTATTTACACAGGCAAATTAATGCAGAAATTGTAAGACGGGTTCATATTCCCGCATATTTATTTGATCACATAAGCCGTTTTAGTACGAAACTAAACGCTGTGTAAAACTGTTATTTAAAAAAAATATTCAGCGGCTGTGAATCGAGGCACAGCAAGGTCAACCAGGCGACCAAAACAAATTCCTCCAACGATTTTTTTAAAAGAATAAGAACAGTGTAGTAAAAAATATTAATTAAAAATGTCGAACATTGCGGACATGTCTAAAGTAAGAGATCAAAAGACTGAATCTCTAGTGCAGAGAATGCAAAATAGAGCAGACAGTCTTCGATATTACATCAATGAAGGAAAAATGAATTTATTTAGCACCAATGAAAATGTGCTAAAGACTTGTGACACCCACATTAGGAATATGTGGAGATTATTAGAAAAAGATTATGAAGAACTATGCTTAATACCGTACTTAACAAATTTAAAAACGGAAGTGGAAGACTTAGAACAGCAAGTATATGAAATAGTGTATACATTAAATAAACAAATAAATTTCGTAACAAAAGAAAAAGATGATAGGAAACGAGCTGAGCAGCTCAAAATGGAACTAAAAACCACAGAAATGGAGAAGGCACAAACAAGTCTCTCCGATTACCAAGCTTTTGCTCAAGAAAAATTCGCAGCACTCGAGTCACAACTGGAAGCACAAGCTGTGGAACATAAGCGTACACTCGATTCGTATCGCTTAGAAATTGATAACAAACTCTCACAAAAGCAACAACAACTCGATGAAGCCGAACAACGCGAACTCAAATTAAAAGAGCGTTTCAATTTATTGGCGATTTCCGAGCAAGAGTTGCGTGAAAAATTGACTAGTACTGTGCAAGCGCTGACAAAGGAACTCGATGGGCTTAGAGCTTCCAATGAGAACAAGGAACGCGAGTTGCGTGACAAGTTAAATCTGTCGCAGGATGAGATTTCGTTTTTACGATCCTCACAGCGCAGCTTTAACGAGAGCCTGGATCGCAGCAGTGGCATTAGTTCGCCATCGGAACTGGCGCGTCTGCAAAGTGAAGCGGATAGTTTGCATTGTGTGTTGGAGTTAAAACAGAAGGAGATTTCCAAGTTGACTAAACATAATGAGGAGCTAATGCGTGATGCTGAGGAACGTGGCATTTTGCAGAGCAAGATATCTTTGCTTGAATCAAATAATGAGATGTTGAAGTCAGAGCTGGATATCAAGTTGGAGAAGGAGAAGGACTTTCTTCGTAAAATCAATTACAAAACAAAAGGGCAAAAGGAATCTTGGAGAGCTACAACTGGAAGACAAGACGTTAACAGGTATTTTATTCCCCGGGAGAGTCCTCACTTCGGAGGAAGTAGGGAAGAGAGTTATTTTTTTACAGATGAAAGAATGGATCTTGACCCGCCTGATGAAGAGCCAAATGAAGACAAGACAATTAAAGTCGCTGACGATTGGGGTATGACAATGGAAAATGCAGGCGAATCGAATGAGGAATCGATAAATGTAACTATTGGTGAAGACGAACAAAAACTTTGGCATGATAAGGCACCAGATGAAAAGGAAAAATGCACCGATGCAGAAGGTGATACTACCGACAAGAATTCAGCGCAAAAGAATACAAAAACGGTTGCAGCTTTGGATGACACAAGAACATCCAAAAGTGGATCCAGCAGCAGTAAATGCAGCAAGTCTGGTGACGATAAATCAAAGAAAAAAGATGAGAAGTCCGGCGACAAAAAGGAGAAAAACCATAATAAAAAAGACGTAAAAGTAAATGAAACTATTGAAATAGCCGAAATAGATCCAGTTGGAAAAGCGGATGTAGTAACAACCATTTGGGAGTTACTAATACCATGGCAGCTTGCGTTAAAACAAACGGACAAGCTAAAAACCAAACGACGACTACAAGCTGCAATCATTTTCCCAGCAGTCACTTTTGCCGCCCGGGAGAATGTTCAAAATTGAACATGTTCGTTGCTGCCAAAGCACGGACAACAATATTATATTTAAACCATTTTATATATTATGTTAAATAAGATAAGAAATAATCTTACTATTGATACAGTCCACTAATATTAGATCAGGATACCGTTGTAACGAATTTGCAGAAATAGTGATGAACAAACTAATTCAACATAGAAAGGCTCGTAGTCATCGTGAACGTCACTTAGTTGGCGAACATGACACGATTAAAAATTTTAGTTACTTTTGTCGCCCGGGAGAATGTTCAAAATTGAACATGTTCGTTGCTGCCAAAGGACGGACAACAACATTATATTTACAAACTTTTATATATTTCACAATTATTAAATCTTACTATTGATACAGTCCACTAATATTAGATATCTATGTTCAAATATATTGAACATACATACACATATACATAAAATACTTAAAATGCATTGTCATGCAAAACAATAGCATTCAACAAACAATAACACAAATATTACTAAGGATAAGATGTTTACATATGATAACCCATGGGTTCTTAGAATACATTTTAGCAACTGCTTGTAAATGTACTCACATTAAAACAAACCCAAGGTCACACAACATGTACACTTGAAAGCAATACCATATCATGTAGCATAAACAATATGCTACATACATATGAACATTCACACATACATATATATTTAGTTATTTAGGATATTTTGAAAAATAGTATATAAGGTTTCCAAATTACTAAATAAAACCAGAATGAAATATTCTCAGCTCGACTAAAGACGTTTTTTAATTCCCCCCACCAGTGGTAAGGATTACAAAAATCTTTGTTGAGTTTAAGTTTGATCTTACAAATCAAACAGTTTGATCATAATTTCAAACAGTTGTACTATTAATTACTTGACAGTTTACGAATATCTTTTTAAACTGGTGGAACCACTTCTCATTCTATGTATCTTTATTTCACCATTAAGTTATAGTCTTCAATTCTTTAATGGACAGTATCGAAATACCTCACTAAACTGGTATAACTACTTCTATACCAATCCTATTTCAGTAAGTCAATTAATTTCATCAAAACCAGTTGTTTGTCCAATTCGCCACTCTCCAAAGTTTCCCTGTTTATGTTAACACCTTATTTAAATGAAATCCAAGATGCAGGGTTGCCGCCGCTGACCCTATACATTTGAACAGCCAGAGTACATAAAAATATCATGTCCTAGGAAATCATATTAATTATTTAAAAAGCAAAGAACATATCTCTCACACTAATAATTTACTGTTCTCCGTTGTCGCGAGTGCGACGACTGTTTGTTTGATGACAGGAGATATTTCGTCTTGCCCTCGTTCACCACTAGACCCATTTGCTTCACTGTCTTATCCATTCTGAAGAAAGCAGAATTAACGGCGCGGGTGTGGAGGCCAATGATATCAATATCATCGGCATACGCCAGCAGCTGTACACTCTTATTGAAGATGGCACCTTCTCTGTTTAGTTCTGCACCTCGAATTATTTTCTCCAGAAGTAGGTTGAAAAAGTCACACGAAAGGGAGTCGCCTTGTCTGAAACTTCGTTTGGTATCGAACGGCTCGCAGAGGTCCTTTCCGATCCTGATGAAGCTTTTAGTGTAGCTCAACGTCAGTTTACACAGCCGCATTAGCTATGCGGGGATTGCTATTCGAACTTCTTCATGTTCGGGCATCGATTGGGCCATCGTCATCGATTGGGCAATCGGGTTCACCTTCTCCTGGCGTTATATTTTTACTGCCATTCAGCAGACTGGAGAAGTGTTCCCTCCATAATTTTAGCATGCTCTGGGCATCAATCGCTAGAACACTTTTAGGGGCTCTACAAGAGTATGGTTCGGTCTTGAAAGCCTCTGTTAGTCACGCCATTTTTTCGTAGAATTTTCGACCATTACCCCTGTCGGCCAGCTTGTCAAGGTCTTCATACTCACGCATTTCGGTCTCTCTCTTTTTATGTCAGCCAGGTAGTACTACAGATAACCATATTTCGGCTCTGGCGAAGTCGATCAGCCTCAGTCCAGGGTTTTGAATAAGAAGTCTTCTCATCCTAGAAATGCACTTTGGTTTCTATAACGCGGGGTGTAAGAGTGGGTTTTGAAACTAGACTACTTATAGACCACTTCGCTCGATATATAGGTTTCCACCTCATATAGTTTCAAAATAGTTCTTAACCAAATCTGAAACCGAGTTTTCAGTAAGATCATTATTTGCAGTAATAAAAAATTGTATGACAGTATCGTCAAATTATAACAATTTTTTATTGTGAGCATATTTGTTGTTTCCAAGTGGATCAAGTGCGCAGTTGTTGTGTTCTAAGTGTGTTGGACGGTTCCAAGCAACCTTGGCTTAATTTATGCGTAAGCACAAATATACATACACATGTTTGTATGTATGTATATATTGTTACTTATTATGTACAAATTGTTGTAATAATTGCAATATTCACTTAAAGTGTTGTTTTGATGACATTAGACGAGTGCTAAACTGCCGCTGCTAGATTTACATTAACATTGCTCATAAATCATTAATCATCAAGCAGACCGCGCTCGTGTGCAATTTACACACAATTCACTTAAAGTGCAATTATTTAATGTAAAATGCTTACTTGTATTATACTCTTTTTACATTTTTACTTATTTATTTTACAATGACTCAGCCAAGCATGTGATTAACGCCTGGCGAGTCATCGTTGAGGCTTAGCTGTATTTATTTTGCATGCGTTTTTGTTGTTGTTGTCACACTTAGCACTCACTGCACTTACAAGAACTTTCAATAATAATAATACTTTCGCACAATTAAATCATTGAATCACAGCAAAAGATTGGTGTATTTGTTGTAAGGCGGTTCGAAAGCAATAAAAATTGCTCACGCCGCATAAAAAACTTACACTTCATTGTGTGACGCTGATTAATGCAAAAGAAAGAAAAATTTACAGAAAGTGATAAAAGTGCGAATGAAGAAGAAACATGCGTTTTCCTACACGCATTACACACGCATACATACTTACGGAGCGTCAACATAACATAACATAACATGAACATAAATACATGCTATATGCATTTCTAAGCTTGAAAGAAAGCAAAAATATGTTCGCGCCAAGTTTATACCAGTTTTTGCCGTTAACATTCAAATGAGCCACATGCGTCTGCGCACTAACGCTTTTACGTATGGTGGATGCATACATATGTACATGCGGTGTAATACATCAATACATAAAAAAAATATTTTTTAACATGTTAGCCCAGTCTAGAGCCCTAACTTTGATCATTTATTCTCAGAGTAAGTTTAGCTTAGCTTCGATCCATAAACGGATACTGTCAACTCGACAGGTTGGGCTAAGCTAAGCGGGTGATTTTAACAGAGATCTCACTTGAAGAGCTGAGATCGCCAGTTCATTAAAATTTTAAAGATAATTTCATAATAGAAACCTACCAATTGACGAAAAACTGGTGCAAACTATATGTCAAATGCATAAGAACCTCCCTATCAAGCTCCCGGAACTTGTTGAGAGCGATGCAGCGCTGCTAGCGCGATTTTCAAACATTGCAATAGCGTTGAGAGCCAAGGTGCATGCTGCTTGGATCCCCTCTGTCGTCTCAAAATGCTGCCTTTCATCGACCTGTTCAGGCAAGGAAACAAAAAAATCTGGTGGGCCACATCTGGGCTGTAGCGTTTGGATGTCGGCATTTGTTAGGTCGCTGTTCACAAGAAAAGCAGTTTGAGCCGAACCATCTTCGCGCATACGCGCATGTTCAAGTGCTCCGTCACAATGTGCCACCGAAACACACCACTTCTTGCTAAAGCAAGATCACACAGAATTTAATCGCGTACCTCTGCTCTAACGAACGCTGCATTTTCGGCTTGCACCACTCACAGAAACACGTCGCGCGAAAATGTTTGTCCTGACTCTCCAGGTGCTCGGAGACAACTGACAAGCCGCTTGTTCGTTAGCTAGAAACAGTCGGGGCGGAATAAAATCAGTCCTATTACTTTCCAGCCTCGCGTTGTCTTGAAGGAAGACAATTGCTGTCCTATTGGCTAAAGCTTCGCTTCTGGGCGACTGCTTCCTTCAGACGGTCCAATTGTTTTTAAGAAGTCAGTTCAGTATAGAGTCCCCAAAAAACGCCTAACTTTGATAATATTTATTTAGAAACCCTCGTTCCAATTGGCTAAAACTGATCCGGAATATAAGGCAGATGCAGGAGAACCTCATATTCAAGCTTTCGAAGTTTTTCGCGAGTCACTATTAGTCGGTGGGTCTTAGTGTCCAATGATACACAATTCCTCCCCTGTTAGCCACAGCTGACCGCTTCAGGGCGACTGTTTTCTTCTGACGATCCAAGTTTTGACATTATAGTTGTTAGATGTTTCATGGAACCGGTTCATGAGTGTTTCTGATTAGCGTCAAAACGGATTTTCTAATAAAGAATTGATCTAAAAACATGATATCATAACTTTTCTGCCACACTGTAAGACATCTTGTCAAAATTCAACCGCCCACTGACGATGTTGTCAATTTTGACACATTCATTGCACGCGCACACACACACCCCCACACCACTGTGTTCACCAAATGCAACGCTACCCATATGTTGAAGAAGACCATAGCTGTGCTCTGCCGCATTGGTTCATTGACTTTAGCATTTCTGCACGCTCGCATGCGCTTGTGCGCGCTTGCCTTGCGTTGCATGCTTTTTATTGTAACAACAAAAATTAATTTTCGTTCGGTTTCGTGTTTTTTTCGTAACATTTTTTTTTCTGACCACTTTTGTCGCCTGCATTTTTGCATTATGCCACATTGTTATTATTTATTGTTGTTGTTGTGTTTCATTTACATTTCGCTTTGTTTTAAGGCCGCCACCCAAATGCGCCCATCCGTTCAATAGCGTGTCCATGTCTGTGCCTGTGGCTGACCGCGTTTGGTTGCGCTTACATTTTGCGCAGTTGTTGTACAATTTTTATTGCTGTGCATATTAAAAGCTACAAAAGAAAAGAATTACGAAAAATTACCCACACATACTACATGTTTATGTATATTAATATGTTATATATGAAACTTGTATTTAATATATGAATATAACCAAACGTAACAACCGTACCTCGGAACCTTAATAATTTACTTGTTTTTGTTTCTTGATTTTCTTTTTTTTTACGTAAATGTTGCTGACCCCGTTTACTTGCAAACATACAAACATACATACATACATGCTGTGTACTTGTCATCCAACGCGTATGTATTTATTACGCCCGTCTGTGCAGCATTTCGCGCTTTGCATATTTACAACTCAATTATTATGACAGTTTTGTCAACATGCGCGTACACAATTGGCGTCATGTCCAAATACCCAAAAGGCATTGCTGGCGGCCGCAGCGTAGTCGTTGGCGTTGCCAATGTTAAGCTTCCCTCCAATTTGTTCATTATCAACCCACACTCTTTGTTATTGTGCTGTGCTATGCTATGCTTCCATTTCAGTGTGATTAATCTGTCCCTATAACAATTACAATAAAGTGGGAAAAGCCAGTGAGTACACATAATATAGTATATAATTTATATTATTTCTTATTTTGTGCGAAAAAATGTTGCACTTTTTATCACAATTTATGAAATGCGTGCTATGTATATTTTTTAAAAAGAATTCTTCAATTTATCGAAGAAACATTGTATTTTTAGTGTAAATTGCTCACAACATTGGAATTACTTTGTTTTAGAAAGTCTAAATTATATATTCTGCGAATTGGTGACCGAACTGCTTTGGATCTGTCAGCTCGCATAAACATAAAGTTTGTAATACGTCGAAACATAAGTACATATAAAGTAGATATATAGGGTGGGCCATCTAACGTTTTAAATTTCGAAGATAGGGCGTAAAAGATTGAGTGTAGCGTTTGCTGTATGGCACGTAGCGCCGTCCTGCTGGAACCAAATGTTGTCCAAGTCTTCCTCTTCAATTTGCTTGAAGAAAAATTCGGTTAACATTGCGCGATATCGCTTCATTCATCATATCATATCATATTCTTCATTTTCGAAGAAAAATGGGCCGATGATTCCACCAGACCAAAATCCACACCATACAGTGATTCGTGCTGGGTGCATTGGCTTCACGACGATTACGTGCGGGTTGTCTGTGCCACAAATGCGACAATTCAGCTTGTTAACGTAACCATCGAGGTGTAAATGAGCCTCGTCCGAAAAGATGATTTTTCGGTAAAATTGACCATCCTCGGTCAAACGATCTTCTGCCCAATCTGCGAACTGTAGAATAGTGAATAGCGACCCATTTCGTAAATTTTAGACTTTTTACTGAATATCTGTCACTTTCCAACTGGTATTTGACGTTTCCAATGTCAAAATATAGATAATTTAAATTTAAAACGTTAGATGGCCCACCCTATACATTGTGACAAAAAAGTACACGGAAGTTGTAAATTAAATAAATGCAAAATATTTAATTATCCCCACCAGATGTAGTATGAAAACGATTTTTCCGGTACTCGAAACACTTTTCATAAGCACTTTTCGAGATGGCCTTCAGCTCCTTCAGGGAATTTTGTTTTATCTCTTCGATCGATTGCAAATGGGTTCCACGAAGTGCCCATTTCAGTTTAGGGAACAAGAAAAAAATAACACCGAGCCAAATCTGGTAAATACTGTGGTTGATGATGGTATTCATTGTATTTTTGGCTTTAAATTCGTTCACAATCGTGGCTCGATGCGATGATGCATTATCGACATGTAAAATTCAAAAATGGTTCTACAATTCCGAACGTTCTCGACGGATGTTCTCACGCAAACGCCTCAATACGGTAAATAGAACTCCTTATTAACCGTCTGTCCCACCGTAACAAATTCAAATTCATTATGCACCATATCACGAAAATCGAAAAAAACAATGAGCTCCAACTAGATTTTTGTGCTGCGTAGTTTTTTCGTCTCGTTTCTTTCCCTGCATTGCGATGATCCATGGCCCTATGAGTGTGGGATCGGAATTCGAGCCTTTTCTTCCCAAGAAGCTGCACCTGGCTAAACCCTGAGCGACGAAAAAATTCGTTCTTAGTGAACACCCTACAGTTTGAGCCAAGATTGTACAAAAAACTACTTATATTTTTGACGGATTTTTTCACGCCAGTGCTAATACGGCTATGTAGTATAAAAAACATTCTCTGGGTTAAAAGGGAAGAAAAAATAATTTATTGCATTATCAAATGAATTGAGTTTAAAGTTAACGTGTGATTAAAATAAGTTTTTGGGCCTCGGCCGAAATCAGATGAGTACCGAACTCCAGTTCAGTTTTCGTAAGCTAATGATATTGTATATCAATTTCAAGAGCTATAACTATGCTTCCAGCTATACAGTGCTAGCATCTCTTAAACTTCGAAATTAAAATAATCTAAAGCGGTGGGGCAAAGAGCGTCTGACTCTCCTACTGAGTTCGACCTATGCATAAACGGTACATAGTTCTTGCATATTACATCTGTCTCCGCATATTGTACTATAATACTATTCACTCAAGGTCTATTCACCTTGCCATTTTAATCAACTACATTTACCATGAAGAAGAAGAGTAGAACGATACATACTCTTACAGATACAGATACAGGCACAAGTGTTGAATAATGTCGCAATAGTTAATACAATTTAAGTCACTATTGACTTTGAAAGTATCACATGTTTATGTATTTACATATATTCATACATATGTATGTATATGTATGTATTTGTGAATAATCTGCTTTGTTGCCAATATGAGTCATGCACGTCAATGCCGCTGGAGTCGAATATGGAGAGACTGGCAAAAACAGGCGGGCATCCATATGTAACGGGTGATTTTTTTGAGGTTAGGATTTTCATGCATTAGTATTTGACAGATCACGTGGGATTTCAGACATGGTGTCAAAGAGAAAGATGCACAGTATGCTTTGACATTTCATCATGAATAGACTTACTAACGAGCAACGCTTGCAAATCATTGAATTTTATTACCAAAATCAGTGTTCGGTTCGAAATGTGTTTCGCGCTTTACGTCCGATTTATGGTCTACATATCATTTCTCATTTCTGGTTGAATGGCTACGTAAATAAGCAAAATTGCCGCATTTGGGATGAAGAGCAACCAGAAGCCGTTCAAGAACTGCCCATGCATCCCGAAAAATGCACTGTTTGGTGTGGTTTGTACGCTGGTGGAATCATTGGACCGTATTTTTTCAAAGATGCTGTTGGACGCAACGTTACGGTGAATGGCGATCGCTATCGTTCGATGCTAACAAACTTTTTGTTGCCAAAAATGGAAGAACTGAACTTGGTTGACATGTGGTTTCAACAAGATGGCGCTACATGCCACACAGCTCGCGATTCTATGGCCATTTTGAGGGAAAACTTCGGACATCAATTCATCTCAAGAAATGGACCCGTAAGTTGGTCACCAAGATCATGCGATTTAACGCCTTTAGACTATTTTTTGTGGGGCTACGTCAAGTCTAAAGTCTACAGAAATAAGCCAGCAACTATTCCAGCTTTGGAAGACAACATTTCCGAAGAAATTCGGGCTATTCCGGCCGAAATGCTCGAAAAAGTTGCCCAAAATTGGACTTTCCGAATGGACCACCTAAGACGCAGCCGCGGTCAACATTTAAATGAAATTATCTTCAAAAAGTAAATGTCATGAACCAATCTAACGTTTCAAATAAAGAACCGATGAGATTTTGCAAATTTTATGCGTTTTTTTTTTAAAAAAAGTTATCAAGCTCTTAAAAAATCACCCTTTATTTATGCAACTTTCGACGCTCTGTGCATTTTTATGAACAATTACATACATATATACATACATCTATGTGTGTATGCACATCTGCCACTGTCAGCTTGTCGTCAACTAGTCTGCGCTTGCGTTTGCCACAAAGGAACATTTGCGCGGATAAAGTAAACGTGAAACTAAATTAAATGTCAACAGTGACAAAAAATAAAATTACAAGAAAAACCATGCAACATTACATACAATCTATCAGCTGTGCGCAACATTGATGGACGGCAGTGCAGGGTCCGTTCAGTAGCGATGCCCGTTGAAAAACGTACAAAACGAACTCATGTTGGACAATTGCTCTGTTGCGCTTTGATTGGAACACACTCTAAATTGAGGAAATATCAAATCAAATTGTGAATGACATTTGTTTGCATAAAGCATGTGTTTCATCGGGGGAAAAAATAAAGATCTTAGCTTTTTTTTGCAAACAAAAAAAAAAAACAAGAAAAACATTAACTTGAAGCTATAATATTCTATATTCTATAATATTCTAGCTTTCTTATATTAACTATATGTATAACTATATCTGAAAATCCAAACGGCCAACGAAAAACGTTTTGTTTGTTATTTCTATCCACATTTTTTGATATAAACAACAAGAAAATCAAATTAAGTTTCTTTAATAAGAAGAAAAAGTCATTTAGGACAATCATTATCTTTATTTACATCGGTCAGTTTGTAAGACAGCTAACATAACTATAGTGTTAAGGGGTTATATGGGTTTCCTCGGTTAAAAAATAGATTACTATTTATTGTTACAAACATACACTACTAACAAAAAAATTCTGAAATTGTTGGAAAAAAATATTTTAAAGTCGGCCATTGGGACTCCGTTCTCGGTGACCCCTCAGAAAAAAGCGTTGACAGATAACTCCTTACAGAATCATCTAAAGTGAAAAATATGTCTTTTAGTTAAAATTTTAACTTAGAACGAAGGGAAAAAAATTGAAAATTGGATTTTTGGCAGACATTAAAAAAAAATAAAATTGTGATCGAAAAAAATCCGTCGTCTAAGTCCTTAAGAATTGTATCCCAAAGGCCCGTAAAATTTAATGAAGATGGGTTGTGTAGTTCTCGAGAAATCTTGCCAAGCGACTTCAAGTTTCGAAAAAACGCTTTTAAAGACAACGCACTTAGCCTAGCTATCCTCGAGACCATAAGTTCTCAAAGCCGTATCTCCGAAACTATTACTCGGATCAACTTAGAAATTTAGGACAACATTTTACAGGTAGTAAGCCAATGCAATCTCTTCAGTTGCCTTGGCCAATAATATGTGCCAAATTTCCTGAAGGATCAAATAAAAAATATTACATTTAAGAACTCTATGATCAGTTCGTATGGCAGGTAGTGGTCCGATATCGATGATTCAACAAATGAGCAGCTTCTTGGGATGAAAGGACGCTTGCAAAACTTCGGATCGATATCTCAAAAACTGCGAGATATGTACATATATACCCTGTTCAGGGTATACAAAATATCAGACCAAGCATTGACACCACTCTATAAATGTAGTTCTGAAGAAAAATTCTTTTACGGGGCACAAATAGCAAAAAGTATAAAAGGAAGATGGCTAAGAGTATGTTATATATAATATTAGAACCTTTCGGCTCGAATAGAAATCCAAACGCATTCCATTTTCGTACGCCCGGTTGTAATGTCGGTTAAGTAGACCGAACCATCTTGAAAACGGGGGCTTCATTTCATATATTCTCGAAAACTTAATAAAGTTTGATTCTTCATTCTGTCGAGGAAAATTTACCAACTTATATTAGCAGAGTTACATTGAACGTCGAACTGATATTGAGAAACTAGCAATTACTGAAGTCGTGCTCTACTGTTTAACAACTAAAATATGTACATATTGTATATTGTATTGACCAACGCTACGCATATTTTCTGAAACTTACACTTTCTACTACACAGGCACACACGCAGCCAAATTTTGTAACCAATAAAAAGTGAAAAATACACAATTTTTATTGCAACAGCATTCAGTGTTTTGGCTGCCGCTGCTGTCCCAATTTCCAAATGTCGTATTATTTTTAAACACACCTTCTCCCGCATATGCGCTTATGTACATAAGTATGTATCTGCATATGTGTGGTTGTGCGTATGTACCACATACCACGAATAAAATAAGCGCGCAGGTTCACCTAAAAAGCCCGTACACAAATTTAGCGTCGTTGCAAGTGATGAAGACACTTCTTACAATCTACGCACATAGATTTATAAACATGTACTACTTATATGTATGTACATATGTATGGTATATTGTAAATATGCCACCGTGCTGCCAACTTGCCTGCAAGATGTTGCAATCGCTATGCGTAACGGTATTGCTGTTGCTTTCTATTATTTTTTTCAATTTTTGTTTGGATGTTGCTGCTCGATTTTATACAATTTTCTTATTTTTTTGGGCAATTCTGTTTGTGGAGTCAAAAACAGAAACAGAAGCAGAAAATTCTTTGAAAACTCGTATCTGTTTGCATTTCTTCACAGATTTCCTTAAAGAAAACTTCAAAGCTGTTTATCCATAAAAGTGCAACAAAATTTTATGGTTCACTGAAATCATTGCGGAAAGATTTCAACAGCAGTTTACTTACAGACAGGCATTCTGGTATGTGTGTGCTGTTGCATTGCAATTGTTTTGCTATCGAAATTCTTCTTCTGCGCTTTTTTCGACATCAAGCTTAATTGTTTCGTTTCTTTCGCACCTTTGAAACACAAACGAAAATTGTTGTAATTTTTAATTGCCGATTTTTTTTCGTCATCACCCATAAACTACCCGTTATGTGGCACTGCAGCCGAAAAGAGTGCAATCAGTGCATGCTTTCAATGATAATCAGTTTACTTGAGCTTAGTTGAGTTTTCCGGGTTTAACTGCACGTAAAAATGCGATTTCACGCTAACTCTTTGTTTGTAATTAGCAGCTTCATTTCATTTTCAATTATGTAATTTCGTGTGTAATTGTCATAATCAAAGGGGATTTATTCACGCACTATTTTATACAATCTACCGTGTAATTGATTTGAGTGAACTCAATAAAATCGTAGTGATATGTTTTAGTGCTTAAAATGAGGATCTTTTGTGATTGATGTAAAGTAGCTCCAGTAATTAGAGTTTATATATTATTAGAGTTTATGGAGAAAATGTACTCAACTTTGGAAGCACGATCCACTAACCACCTTCCCAGGATGACATCACTATTTCCAGAGGATCAGATATGTATACAAGCATATCTATAGTATCATAAAAGGTGATCCATTTCAAGATTCCCTACCTTCTTTAAAGAAAAAGCACAGAAACTTAAAATTTAATGGGGAATTTTTATTATCATTCGAAATAACATTCCTTGACATTTACTTTTGGAAGATTATCTCATTCAAATTTGTCTCAGATGATCCATCCGTTGAGTCCAATTTTCAATAACGGATCTTCTTGGGACTTTCCAAGAGTCCATAGAGCGAAGCGATGTTGATTGAAAAGGTCGAGCGACTTCAGCTCTAGCACAAGCTGTATTTTGAACGCTTTCAATCAGGCACGTAGCCAGGGGGGGGGCTAGAGGGCTGAAGCCCCCCCCGAAATTAGGAAATTTTTTAAATAAATCGCAAATAAAAAAGATTTATCACTGACTGAATCTTTTGAAACTCTTATACACAACTCAGCTCAAACCTATAACAGTCGTACGCAACTACACTAGACGGTGACTGAAAACTTATCAAAAGTCATACTTAAGCGTTGTACAGATCTCCATCTTGATATGGCAAAGTTGGTTGGACAGGGATATGACGGAGCAGCAAACATGTCAGGGCATTTAAGTGGAGTGCAAACCAGGATAAGACAACTGTATCCAAAAGCACGTTCAATACGGAACTGCCTTGGTATTGTCAATGAAATAGAAAATTTATTTAGAAACCATTCAAATGCAAACATAACTTTCCAGGACGTTATACAGAAGCACGCACCAGAAAGCAAAAAAAGACGACTTGTTCGCCTTTGTGAAACAAGGTTTATAGAAAGGCATGAAAGCATTATAAGCTTTGTGGAGCTTTTCAAATTCATTGTACTAAGTTTGGAAATAATTTCGAGTAAGACATGGTCCATTTCGTCTAAAGCATCAGCCTTCTTAGCAGCGGTAGAGAAAAGCGATTTTTTGCTTAGTCTATTCGTCTGTGAGCAATTGTTCAGCTTAACGCTGCCACTGTCTGTGCAACTCCAAGAAAAATCTGTAGATTTTGTATCAGCAGTGAACCGAGCCAAAGAATTAATAAGAACTCTGCACCAGATAAGAGAAACAGCGGAATCAACATGCTAATGTTAAAGCATCTAGGCTCGGCGGAAGTAAAATATCTCGCCAAGGTCCTCAACCTGTCGCTCACCACTCTTCAAATACCCGATGTGTGGAAAGTCGGAAGAGTGGTCCCACTACTGAAACCTGGGAAACCCGCCAACAAAGGGGAATCTTATCGACCGATAACTCTCCTCTCCCCAGTAGTGAAGACACTTGAGGCCTTGTTACTCCCGACCTTCACTTACCACCTGAGCCTAGCCAGCCACCAGCATGGTTTCCGCAAAGTGCACAACACCACCACAGCACTTAGCGTCATAAACGCCCAGATAGTGCGTGGCCTCAACCAGAAACCACCCTGCGAAAGAACGATCCTCGTAGCGTTGGACCTGTCAAAAGCTTTTGACACGGTCAACCACACAACGCTACTGCAGGACATTGAAAAAACCACTCTCCCTCCAGGGCTTAAGAGGTGGACCATGAACTATCTGAACGGTCGTCAGTCATCCGTACTATTTCGAGGTGAAACATCTAAACTTAGAAGAATTAAACAGGGGGTTCCGCAGGGTGGTGTCCTCTCCCGTTACTGTTTAATTTCTATATCTCGAAACTTCCTCAACCACCAGAGGGGGTCTCCATAACCTCGTACGCAGATGACTGCACGATATTGACGTCGGGCAATGGAATAGATGGCATGTGTTCGAAAGTAAACAGCTACCTCTCCGACCTTTCTCGTTTCCTCACTGCACGAAACCTCCAACTTTCACCCACCAAATCCACAGCGACTATATTCACAAACTGGGCGAAGGAGTATAGACTTGAACCCTAATATTGCAGTCGATGGCGTCAAAATTCCGACTGTCAATAACCCTAAGATTTTAGGCGTAATCTTCGATAATCTATGCTCCTTCTCTCCCCATACGACTGCGATTATCGCCAAGGTACAGAGCCGCAACAAAATCCTCAAGTCGCTAGCCGGCAGCACATGGGGAAAAGACAAAGAAACGTTGTTGGCAACTTACAAGGCAATCGGCCGGCCGGTCCTCAACTACGCAGCACCGATATGGTCGCCTGGATGCAGTGGTACCCAGATGAGGAAACTTCAGACCTGTCAAAATACAGCACTCCGGACCACGACGGGATGCCTCTTGATGTCTCCCGTTGAACACCTCCATAGTGAGACGCACATGCTTCCTGTAAAGGAGCATAATCAACTCCTCTCCAGGCAGTTCCTGCTTGGTTGTTTCCGTAGGAATCACCCCTGCAGCCATCTGCTTGGAGCGGAACCGCCTCTCAGGAGCATCAAGAGGTCATTCCTCGACTATGTCGACGACATTGCACAGTACGCCGACCAGACTTCGGACGCAACTAACTTTCGACAGGCACTGACCGCCATTCACAGTGGAGCCATCAACACCTTCACCGACTCCCTTCCCGTGAATGGCGTTCTTGGAGTCAAACCACCACCTATTGCAGACGAAGAGCTCCAGTTGCCGCGAGAAACGCGAGTGACCCTAGCGCAACTTCGTTCTGGATACTGTAGCAGGTTAAACTCCTACTTATCCAGAATCGACCCCGACATTAGGTATTAATGTATGTCCTGCATGCAACGAGTCTCCGCATGACACTGGCGACCTCTTTGCCTGCCCCACAAACCCCACCCATCTAACACCCTCTTCCCTTTGGTCCGACCCCGTCGAAACAGCACGTTTCTTGGGCCTACCGTTAGATGATCTCGACGACAACACAAACAACCCTTACCATCCTAACGGGGATTAGCTAACCGTTAAAACAACAAACAACAACAGAAACAGCGGATGGTTTTTTCAACGATATTTTCCAAACAGCATCACAAATGTCTAAAGTTCTTTTTGACACTTCGCGTCAAACTACTCATGCTAATCCACCTTGCACAACCCCTGAAAGCCACTTCGGAGTTACAATATTTATTCCATGCGTTGATGCTCTGATTCAAAAGATGACAGTGAATGAGGATATACTCTCGTCATTTCAAATTCTACTCCCAGGTTTTGCTGCAATTGATAATGCCGAAGAATTAAAAAATTTAACTATTTACTTCGAGGAGCAAATATCAATGACAGCATTAAAATCAGAGTATCGATTGTGGTGTGCCAGCTTATCAACAATAGATCCAACCATAGAAGTGTTGAAATTACTGCAACATTGCGATGCAACGTATTTTAAAAATATTCACTACCTGCTTACAATTTTAGCAACTCTTCCAATGACGACCGCTTCCGTTGAAAGAACTTTTTCAACCTTAAAAAGAATAAAAACTTTACCACGCAGTGTGATGGGCAATGAGCGGCTGAGTGCACTTGCTGTTATTGCAGTGCACTGGGATATTAAAATAGATCCAGATGAAGTAATTAATGATATGGCAAACAAGAAGAAAAGAAAAATATTACTTATTTAAGTTACAACTACCAAATCATTTAAGTAATATGTATATGAATTTATATCGTTTTTTTTAATAAACAGAAAATTTAAAGTTTATACATACATATATGTTTTTACTTCAGCCCCCCCCGAAATGAAAAGCTGGCTACGGGCCTGCTTTCAATTTAAGATCTCGACGTAAAATGCGCCAAGTCGTTCCGTACCTCAGTCAAAATTGATGCGAATGGACTCTCCACGGTCTTCATGTATACTCTTAGCTACGGCAGCTATATTTTGAAACACCCGTTATATGTAAGCCGTACTCATAGGCTGCCAAAAATTTCAGTCGAATAAGCTCGTAACGTGTGACTCGGTCTCACATGTCTGCGGATTTTAGAAAAATTTAAAAAGAGAGATACTTGTTACTTCGCCTTGGTTGGCGACAGTCGAAAATCGAAGATCCACTTTTGATGATCCACAATAGCAGTTCCCATGAGGAATAACCTGACAAAAGTCAACAATCTTATCCTGGAAAACCGCTGATTAAAGGTGCATGAGATGGTGAGGCATTTGGTACACATCAGAGACCAAGTAACGGTGAACTTTTACTGGTCAACTTGGACTTCACCAATCCATAGGGAGATAATATTGAGGAATAAATCATAATTTTTTCATATTTCCCTTTTGTAGGCTAAGTTATCGGACCGTGTTCTTAGTTTCTATTTCCGTATTCAGATATATTATCACCAATCCTCAAGTGAATAAAATATAATATTTTCCATGTTTACTACTTTACATTTTATATCTACAAGATTCGTGCGTTCTTTTTTTCACTTGCAATGCAATTAAATCGCTGCCCACCCATTTGACCTTTCTTTATTTAGCAACAATTCTCTCTTTCGCTTTGACAAACACGAACCACTTACGTAGCATGGGTCAATTAGTTTCGAATTAGTTACAATTTCGTTTGCACGAATGTTGTGAGAACCTGTCTACAACAAGTTGACTCTTGCCGTCGTCCCGTCTTCCACTCATAACACAACGCGCTGCAGCATATTTTTGGAAAACATATTTTTACGGCGAATTTTATTGTACTTGTTGTTAGAGGACGACGGCACAACGAAGCCAGGCACTCAACCGACTTCAACACAACGACGTCATTCTAAATTTAGGCACAAGAGTAGGGCATTCTCGACGAGCTGTTGACTGCGTTCGCTTCTGCATGCTTGATGCACTCATTACACCAGCCCACACGTGAAGAATTTACAATTTTTTTCTTTTTTAAATATTTTTTTTTTATATACGCATATATATTTATTATACATATGTATGTATGTTTGTGAATATATTTCGTGTAAATATAAAAATATCAAATGTAAGCATTGCTCAAAGTGCTCTTTCGCCAACTACTCAAAATTATCCAGATTTATGACGTGTTTATCGAAGTTTTCAGAAATTTTGTAAATAAAAATTTATTGGATTTTTTTGTGGGTTTATTTACTATAAGTGTCAAAGAAATTACCGTTAAGAAATTGTACCGGATGTTATGCCATGTCGCTTAAGGAGTTACATGGGTTTACGGGCTACAAAAATGCAATTACTTTTATTGTCTTATTAAGTTATTAAATATTGTCCCAAGTTTTCTAGTTGATCCGAGTAATAGTGTCAGAGATACGGCCTTGAGAACTTATGCGCTCGAGAATAGCTAGGCTAAGTGCGTTATCTTTAAACGCGTTTTTTCTCGAAACTGTGTTTTTGAAGTCGGTTGGCAAGATTTCTCGAGAACTATTCAAGCGATCTTGCGATCTTCATGAAATTTTACACAGGTCTTTGAGATACAATTCTTCAAGACTTGAACGGAGAATTTTTTTCTATTACAATTTTGAAAAAAAAAAAATGTTCCGAAGCTTTAAGTTTTTTTTGTAAAAATATCTGCCAAAAATCCAATTTTCAGTTTTTTTCCTACGTCCAAGTTCTACCTTTTTTCTTTTTTTTACCGAGAAAACTCATATAATCCCTTAAATAATTATTCTTTCCAAAATAAAGCTGATTACATTTTATTATAAAATTACAAAATGACTCAAATTATACTTTTATTTGGTTTGACTGACTAATCTCATTTCAAAGAAAATTGCTCAACAGTAATATCTGACCAAATAACAGCTTTGTTAATTAAAAATTATTGATAATTCAGTTAGAGTCCCGTTTCTGTTGAAACCCGATAGCAATACATGAATAATTCCATTATCAAAAGTCTTTGAACGTCTTTGGAACGTGAAATCCAGTGTAAAATTGTCCTTTAATTGTAAACCTCGCATTATCTTCAAATATGATTCAGAAATTGACTGGTGTAGTCTCTCAAGTTTTCTGAGAAATATAAATGAATTTTCGCGGTTTAACTTTTGTAATCGTATTTTGCTTAGAATATGGTTTAATAATTTTTATCAAAACAAGATTAGATAGGATTCGATGAGCGAGACAATACTACGTACATATATTTAGAGAATATACATACTTATAACAACGTCAGGCTCGGAATCCAGCGCAGAATAACTCTTGCCATGAAGTACTACTTCGGACTAAGTAGGCAATTGAGAAGAAAAGTCCTCTTCGGACGAACAAACACCAAACTATACAAGTCACTCATCATCCCCGACCTGCTATATGGTGCAGAGGCATGGATGTTGACAACAGCCGATGAGTCGACGTTACGAGTTTTCGAGAAAAAGGTTCTGCGGTAGATCTATGGACCTTTCCGCATTGGCGACGGGGAAAACCACAATCGATGGAACGATGAGCTGTACGAGATATACGACCATATTGACATATGTATGTAGATTAGCGAATTTAGAGACAGCGGCTCCACTGGCTTGATCATGACATCCGAATGGATGAAAACACTTCAGTTGACGCAGTACTCCCCGGGGGAAGCAGAGAACTCCACTCCGTTGGAAAGATCAGGTAGAGAAGGACGTGGCTACACTTCTAAATATTTTTAGCTCTAGTTTCGAACACACGATCACAAGCTTAACTCATGTAGCTCCGTCGACCGCAAATCGCAGACCCTTTAATATTTACTTAGCTTGACTGCACGTGCTCAGCGACAACGAAACGTCATTATTATTATTGCAACATTGCACGTTTTCTCCAGTTTCACTCGGGCACAGCAATTTGCAATTTATTATTGACTTTGCTTTGCAATTTTTGCACAGTTCACCAACTAAGGAGGTCAATATAATTTTTTGCCTTCTTCTTTTTTTTGCACCCACTCGAACTACAGATCCACATACAAACACATACATTGTTGTGGAGGCAACAATTTGTGAATTTCTCTTTTGTTTTTTGCAAATTTGCAATTGTTTAGACATTCTTCTGAGTGGCGCTTTCGTCATAGCTTCCTCTATGCTATTTCGGCCATTGTAGCTTGGAAGCATATCTTAGAGCTTTTGAGCGATATTCTTTTCACGTTTTTTTCTTGGCGTTTAAGGTTTCCGTTTCGCTTCATTTTTTGGTGCAAACAATTGTTTTTGCTGTATTCGTCATTTGTTTCTTCATTCATGCGTTGTTTTTGTTATTTTTTTTTTTTGCTTGGTTTTTACTGGTCAGTAGCAGTCACTTGTGCCCACAGCGTGTCATCACTTCGGCACTTAAGTACTTATTCGATTTGTTCTTATTGTTGTTAGGTTACGGTGGCACCATACAGTGTGTCCATAATTACCGACCGTCTAATGTGTTGCAATGAACTTTTGATGACTTTAGCGGCACTACGAATGCAGGTTAATGACTAACACTGTTTCTACAAACACACACATACTCGTACATACATGTATACATATTTATGTGCTTGTATTTCCACACTTTGGGCGTATACCATTTGCACACACTGTAACTGACCGGTTAAATACCGTTGGGCTTTCGTTAATCCAGCTTATAGATATGCATGTAGTCGGTTTGTTTGGCTTGAGCCTTATGCGTGTACTTGAACCTATTTTTCATTATTACACGTGGCTTTTTTTAATGCCTCCAAATTCGTTAATGTGCAAATAAATCGAAATTAATGTGTTTAAAATGGTTTAAATACTTATGTTGTAGTTCAAATTTTTGAATTTTTTTTGAATTGCGGGAAGTAAGCTTTAACAGCTCTCAGCTAATTGTTGTTAATTAGCGGCATTTTGCTTCATGTTTGAATCGTGTTGCATTTTGATAATTACGATTTAATTGCACGATTTTGATTAAGTGGCATTGTGACCACAGTGCGGTCAGAAGTCGGAAAATAGTTTGAATTTGGTTTCGATTGAGGTTGTAGGTTGTAGGTTGCTCTATTTTAATATTTAAATATGTGTAATTGTATCTTAGAGGATAGAAGGTTCTAAATGTTTAGGCGTATAACTGATATTAAGAATATCTTACATTGCTGCTGAGGATAGATCGTATAATGCTAGTTCAGTAAAGAATGAATTTGCTGTCATTTTTGCTCAGACAGTTACTTATTAACTGAATTAAGTTGCTTGGCAGAGTTCAACTTTACTTGTCTATATACACAAACTAGTCCCTCAGTTTTTTAAGATATCCATCTGAAGTCTGCGTTCTCTTCTCCGACTCATCAGATGCTGTCATCGTCCATGCCTCTGCATATATAGCATGACGGGGATGATGAGTGACTTATAGAGTTTGATCTTTGTTCGTCAATAGAGGCGACTACTGTTTATTTGTTGACAGGAGATATTTGGTCTTGCCCTCGTTCACTACCAGGCCCATTTAGTTCGCTTCCTCATCCACTCTGGAGAAAGCAGAACTTACGATGCGTTTTTTAGGCCAATGACATCAATATCATCGTCGTACGTTCTTCCTTATTATAGTTGCCATAAGAAATGCACTTGTGAAAGGTATTATAGCTTCGGTTGCATGATTTTTCTTGTTTCGATTAACTATGATTTTCAAAAATGTATAAAAAAAATACCTATTCTGCCTATGATTTTTAACTCTACCCGAATATTTATTTGTTTTTTTTATATTAAAAAGAATGGAACACAAATTTGTAACACAATACATCTACAATGAAAAAAGTGAGGGCAAATACCGGCATTGCTACTTATTAACAAATAAAGTAGCTTAGAAAAATATTATGAAAGACTTTTGCTTGCGTCTTGTAATTCACATTTCCTTTCCATATCGCGTGTTCTCTAATTGCTCGCCACTTCTTTATTTACATCTTCATTTTTGTATTATTTAATAGTATTTTTTCTCAATTTTCCACACGCTATTTTTTATTTTCACATACATATGTGGTATATATATATACACATATATACTTATATACACATGTAGTTTGGCCGGCACACGCAATGTTTACTTTGCAGCCACTTTCACTCTCATTTGCTGCAAGTCACAATGATCAAATATCAATGCGAGTGGAGAGAATACACATTGATTGGAGTCAGGCGAGTTGGTTTGCTCGGCTGACTAGAAAATCGGTGCTTTTAATGATTGTTGACACATGCTGGTTACGATGACGTTACCTGTTGTTGTGGATTATGTTTTCATTTTCGTTTTCATTTTTTTTTTGACAATTACCGTTTACCGTTTTCTTTCATGTCAATTAAATAACGATTGTGTGAAGACGTCGCTGCCGGCGCAGAGCACCAAATGTTACCTTAGAAATTATTGAATAATTTTAAATATTATGTGCGTTTCTTGGTATGTGTGTGCTGCATTTTGTTTGTGGGCGCAATGACAACTGTCACAATTAATTGTTATGATTTGCAGATATTGTCACTTTTCGCATTGAAAAATTGCTGAATTGGTTCATTTTCAAAAAACCAGCAACAACAACAATGATTATTATTGGTTAAAAAAACAATAATAATAAATATTGATTTTTCGAAAAATAGCAATAAAACAATAATGAAGCATTTGAGAAAAAATTGCAATAACAACGGCAAAAATGCGGTGAAACTCATTTAACTTGCAATTAGGTGCGTGCGCTGTATTCAGTAGCGTACCAGTCTCTTCGCCTCTAGCCACACCAGCTATTAGCGCAAATGACTCTTTAGTTAAACTTCCTTTTCGTTTAATTTTAATTATTTTATGTCATATGTTTTACTTTTCCTGTTAATTGCTGAAGATATGCACCTGAAATTCATTGGAAATTGAAATCGAAAGCGTCTGCGTCCAGCTAGCCAATCATGCGATCTATGCAAGCTGGTTTTGGCTCAAGACTAGTAGCCATTTGTATATATGCATGTGTCCGTCCGCACATATACTGACTGCTAAATTGCGTGAGCTCTACAGTTTATTACGTTAGCATGCACTTATTTGTATATAACCACATACATACACACACACATGCACATGCTTGCATAGTCTGCTGGCAAGTGGCGGGTGGTAAGCATGCGCGCCGTATTTATTTTATTACAACATGGCTGCAACACAAATGGCCAAGTCTACTTCCGATGTGCGAGTCACAACCATTGACCGTGGCCTTTAAAACTTAAACATACTTAAGTGTGTGTGTGTGTAGGCACATGTATTGCAAAATTGTAAAATTGCAATTCCTTTTTTTGCAGTTACAACTGGTTTTTCCTGCTTTCGTGCACACATCTACATATGTATGTTAAGATTTGTTTATTGTTCGCTTTGTAGGCATATCGTCTTTTTACGAGGGTGGCCTTTATAATAATAAGCCAAGAAAGTGGAAAATATCATAAAGTGGCCAATAGACCAATTTTTTCTCACTTTAGTGTAACTGCTGAATTTTTATACTCTTTTTTAATGTAAAAAAAAAAACATTTTTTGAATCATTGGCGTTGTTTTATGAGAATTATAAAGCTCTAGTTTCGGTTTTTGCTTAAACAAAATAGAGATTTCTTTTACAATACTATTTGTCCTTTTTATAACGCGGCAAATGCCATCTTAGGTTAGGTTTCCATAAGTATGTATGTACTTACATCAAGAGAGATAGATAAAAGCGATATTTATTGAAGAACGATTATCTCTATACCCTTAACCGTTTTCTGAACTCAACTAATAACTTTCGAAGAAAAGCATCGGGTACCAATAGAACCCGAAAAGCTTAGGAAAGAAAGGTTTTAGGAGCGAAGACATAGGCCCACAAATACTGTTGTTGTGGAATCAGAAAGTATAATAATATATGTATATAAATCCAAGACCATTCCGGATATGTAAACGCCACTGTCGTACTAATAAAAAGCAAATACCTTCACAGACGATCAATCGTGATATCACAACTTCCAAAACAATCTAATTTCTGTCTAAAAAATATATGCGAAAAGTACAAAGCTTAAATATGTATAGATCCGAAGTTTCTGTGCTCGAATTTGTATCAAATACTCAATACTGCTCTGCTGAGATAAAATTTTAAAAAGCAATCTGCAAATAATCGAATAATAACCAGGTTGCAAGGTCAAAAAGCCACCTAGCTAAGCTAAAAGAAGAACTCGCAGTTGCAGTCAGAATTACTGCTAATAAATAAAATGGCCCTAAGCGATACTGTTCTTGGGAAGATTTATGGTCCTTTTCGCATTAGCAACTGCAAATACCGCGGTCGATGGAACCATGACCTGTACAAAATATACGACGAAATTTAAACAAGTAGTTCAGCGAACTAAGAGACAGCGGGTATGTTAGCTAGGTCATGTTGTCCGATGGATTAAAACACTTCAGTCCAAAAGGAAATTACTAAAATAATTAGATACATCGATATATGAAATAGATTTGCAAATAATAAGTTTTGGATTTATAGAACTAGGGATCTACTTTCCTCAAATCATAAATTCTACTCATATTTGTTAAAAAAAATGGTACAATTAGTTGGAGTCGTCCTTCTCACTTATGGGTCCTACAATGTTAGCCGGATCTGGTCCCTAAGAGCTCTGTTAAAAATTTTAGATATAAAAGAGCAATACTCTTATCTAGTTTACTTTTACAAAAGCGAGTACACGTTGGTCTTATTAAAATCGTAGTAAGCGCTTGCTATCTTATCTTTAATTGATTATGCCAGTTTAACTTTTATACCAGTAGTTTGTTCGATTCGCTACTCTTCAAGACGTAACGACGTAAAATACAAGTAGCCTCTTAAGCGCTAGGTGTTTCATATACTTACCCCAAACTTATATATTTCAGCCCACCCTCGTATAAGTATTTTTTATGAGCGCCTATGTAGCAGTATTGGCTTTGAACAATGTCTGGCTGGGAGCGAACATATCCTTATGGCATTTTGGCGCGTGTGTGCGCTCCCTTGCTGATTGCAGATGCTGCATGTCTAGTTATTTTTAAGTCGAGCATGAACCTGTTTATTGCATATTTTTTTCCTTTGTTGTGTCTTTTGCGCAAAACCTGCTTGCGGCCGCTGCGAGTGTGTGTTATTGATTCTGCGCTTGCAGCTTGGCTTGTCTGGCAGCAAATACGCCTGCGCATCTTCACTTTTTTGCAATTGCCTGTGGCAAGCACTTTATCACCGCGTAGTTTTTTTTTTTCAAATTATATTGTTTGTTGTTGCTTTTATTATTGCTTTGATTGCAAAAAGCATTAATTTTGTTGCATGTGTTATATTGTATATGTAAGTACATATCTTTCTCATTTTTTTTTATTTTGTTGTTTTTATTTTAATTTCCCATACGCATAAGCAAAATATGCAAAAATTACAGTTTTTATGGCCTCGTGCTATGTCTGCCGAACATATTTACTTTTATTAAAAAAAAATGCCTGCAAGGTTCATTTGATTTTCACCCCGTTTGCAGTGTTGATGTTTTTGTTGCTATTTTTTTCTAACCAACAACATGTATGCGCCTAATGTTTTCCTATATTACATAAATTTCCATACACATTTTTTATGATTTTCTATTAAGTTTTCCTTCCTTCCTTTGTGAGCAATTATATAAGCTTGGTTAATGGTTGGTTAAAGGAAGCAAGCTGTATAAAACGTACTCAGGTTGTTTGCTGTATATTATTTACATGATTTTGTATACATTACAATATATGTTATATTTATGATTATAAATTGACATTTATTTTTTGAAGATTATATCCTTCCGTTGAGTACAATTTTCGATGACTCGTTGGATCATTTCCACTGTTATAATGGCGAATAACACGCGTGATGCTTTTCTCCAAGCCCCGAATCGAAACGGGATTGCCCGCAGAGATTTTAAACTTTAGACTTTACATATACCCACAGGAAAAGGTCTAACGGTGTGATACCCCATGATTTTGGTGGCCAATCGAAGTGTTCTCTCAATAAATCCATTGATTGAGGCGATGTATGGGAAGTGACGTCGCTTTATTGAAACGAAATGACGCCGAGATCACGAGCTTCAATTCCATGATTCAAATGGTCGGTTATCATGGCGCGATAACGGTCACCATTGACGGTTACGTTCTCACCGGTCTCATTTTTGAAGAAATATGGATCAATAATTCCACCGGCCCACAAACCACACTAAACATTTTTTTTTCTGGATGGAATGACAGCTCTTGAATCTCTTCAGGTCGCTGTTTGTCCCAAATGCGGCAATTTTGCTCGTTTATGTACCCATTGAACCAGAAATGGGCCTCATCGCTGAACAAAATTTGGCTCGCTAGCGTCAAATCTTTTTAGAACTTTTCAAGAGCCCATAAAGCGAAACGATGTCGCTTATGAAGATCGGACAGCTTCAGTTCTTGCATAAGATCTCTGGCTTTCAATTTAAGATCTCTGGCGTAAGTCTTTCCACTATGAAATGCGATTAAAAAAAGTATCTCTACTTGGATCACCCGTTATATATTACTCAAATTGTCGAGACTATAGATTTTTCAGGAAGCCGTGATCGTGTCAAAATCGAACCAATTATGTTCACAGAACTCTCAGTCCTAACGGGTGATTTTTTTGAGGTTAGGATTTTCATGCATTAGTATTTGACAGATCACGTGGGATTTCAGACATGGTGTCAAAGAGAAAGATGCTCAGTATGCTTTGACATTTCATCATGAATAGACTTACTAACGAGCAACGCTTGCAAATCATTGAATTTTATTACCAAAATCAGTGTTCGGTTCGAAATGTGTTTTATCGACAAATTTTGTTCAGCGATGAGGCTCATTTCTGGTTGAATGGCTACGTAAATAAGCAAAATTGCCGCATTTGGGGTGAAGAGCAACCAGAAGCCGTTCAAGAACTGCCCATGCATCCCGAAAAATGCACTGTTTGGTGTGGTTTGTACGCTGGTGGAATCATTGGACCGTATTTTTTCAAAGATGCTGTTGGACGCAACGTTACGGTGAATGGCGATCGCTATCGTTCGATGCTAACAAACTTTTTGTTGCCAAAAATGGAAGAACTGAACTTGGTTGACATGTAGTTTCAACAAGATGGCGCTACATGCCACACAGCTCGCGATTCTATGGCCATTTTGAGGGAAAACTTCGGACAACAATTCATCTCAAGAAATGGACCCGTAAGTTGGCCACCAAGATCATGCGATTTAACGCCTTTAGACTATTTTTTGTGGGGCTACGTCAAGTCTAAAGTCTACAGAAATAAGCCAGCAACTATTCCAGCTTTGGAAGACAACATTTCCGAAGAAATTCGGGCTATTCCGGCCGAAATGCTCGAAAAAGTTGCCCAAAATTGGACTTTCCGAATGGACCACCTAAGACGCAGCCGCGGTCAACATTTAAATGAAATTATCTTCAAAAAGTAAATGTCATGAACCAATCTAACGTTTCAAATAAAGAACCGATGAGATTTTTCAAATTTTATGCGTTTTTTTTTTTTAAAAAAGTTATCAAGCTCTTAAAAAATCACCCTTTATAAACTGGTCATCTCAAATCGTCAAATTGACTTTCTCTCAAGTCATGTCGGTACTGCATCAGCTGTTTAACGTATTTGCCAAGCCAACCCTGCCTGTCTGCTCATTCTCTGCAATCTGGAACCCACAAAAGTTGGATGTGGTATTAGAAAAAGTTCCCTTTGCACCTATTCCTCACACAGCTTTATAAGACCACTCTTTTGGAGACATTATCTTATCGAGTGGGCTTCATCATCATAATCACAACATTACTGGCATATCATTTAAGGAGAGTCCTCAAATTTTAATTCATTCATTTCGATTTCATACACCAACATGACTAAGTGCAACGGCAGACTTTCGCCAAATAGCTTCAAATTTCACTATGACAAATTTCACGCTTTAATAGGCTCGATAGGCGCGCACCATTGTCGCTAATAAAATTTTCGTTTGCTAATATCAATTTGTATAATTATATAAATGTGCAATGAAAAGTCAAATAAATAAAGTGCAACTGTACCTAAACTGCGGTTACTCAAGCATTCACAATGTAAAACCACGAAATAATAATATTTACAATTGAAGCTTGCATACATACATACATACATACTTGTACGTATATGTATATATAATTGTAGTTAGTACTTTATATGGCATATTTTTGTAGTAATTTATAGATATGTATGCATACGTCATATATAATATGTCAGTCTATTTCGCCTTTCTCCCATCAATTTTATGCAGCGAATGCAATTTGACTGCTTCTGTGTATGGGTCCTTATGTATGTATGTATGTGTGTTCAATTAGCGTTTAATCAAACGAAAAGTTGGCTGACTTTTTTAGTTACTTGATGGTACTAACTTGCTGCAATTTTATTTTTTGGTTTTGGCAAATAACTGTAATTCAAATACAAAAAGAGAAGGTTGCCATAACTGTAATCTCTTTCAAAATTTATTGAAATTTATGTTTATATGAGGAGTTTTTATTTCTTTATTTATAAAAAAATTATTTTTATGTATTTTATTTAAAGCTAATTTTTATTGTTTTAATTTGTAAATCTTTTTTTGAAAGGTTTTCATTAATGTTTTTTCACTTGACGTTTTTGATATTTTTTGTAACATATGCATATACTTGTACATATGTATAGGGTATTGTAGCTGCGCGGATAATATTTCAATATTGAGGAAAACTGTCGAGTTGACAATATTCTTCGTTGGATATAAATCCTATTCCGTGCCTTCTTCGAAGACCCAACACTTTTAGAAACGAGGAGTCATCGCTTCTAACATTTTACTGGATAATTTTTTGAATACAGTAATCAAGTGCTCGCCTTTATTGAGTAAGCTCTTCTTACGGCCCTTCTTGCTGCGTTACTTTTTCGACCATCTCGACTTCTATGAGGATGATTTCAGCATGTACATCTACTTTGAGCTCGTGAGCAGCCAATATATGAGGTTGAAAATACTTTGTTTTTTAATTAATCTCACGAAAGAACTCAAAAATACTTAAATATGCAGATCTGGAGCGTCAGTCAACGTCTCGATTTTTAATCTCAGACGCTCGGGAAGTTCTTGTTGAAAAAAGTGATTAGTTTGATTTGCAATAGACTTCAAAGACCATCTTGTTAAAAACTATAATTCCGAAGTTCTGGTTCTAGCATTTGCGAGCAGAGACGTAATGTGCCAAAAATCGCCCATTAGGGTTTCCACCGGACATTTCGTTTCAAAAAAATATGACCAACCGAACATTTTAGTTCCCAAAACGCCACTTTTTGATCATCCTGATCCTGAAAGTTCTTCTGTGCTTTAAAGTTTTAACGTTCCCAAATTTCTTGCACAAAAAGCTGGCAAAAGTATTTAACATTTGGCTCCACCCGAACTTAATTCTTCTTTATATATTCTTATTCATTGTTCTTTATTTCTTTATAGTACTTAAATACAATCATAATCAATCAATTATTTTCAAATATTAATTCCGATATCATTATTACCCGTCTACTTCCAGATATGACGTTGGTCATGACGGCTATTTGGATCTGACCGAATTGAAATTCATGATGGAAAAATTAGGCGCACCACAAACCCATTTGGGTCTCAAGCAAATGATCGCCGAAGTCGATGAGGATCACGATGGTAAAATTTCGTTCCGCGAATTCTTATTGATCTACCGCAAGGCACAAGCCGGTGAGCTCGACAACGATTCCGGACTCAATCAATTGGCGCGTCTAACCGAAATCAATGTCGAGGAGGTTGGCGTGACCGGCGCGAAAAATTTCTTCGAAGCCAAAATCGAACAACAACTGCGATCGAATAAGTTCCACGATGAGATCCGACAGGAGCAGGAGGAGCGGCGTCGCGAGGAAGAGGAACGTGCCAATAGACGTTTACAATTCCAACAGCGTGCAGCGATCTTCCAGTAAAAACGAACGCCATTGCTTTGCACTGTATTGTGGAGCGGGAAGCGTAAGGGGGGAACAATTGGGAAACTTTTAAGATTTATCGTCATCATCAACACTTTGTAGTTTTTAAGAAAATGATCATTTAGGAGCATCAACGCAACGTATTGACTGGGTGGATAGATGTTTCATCGGGATAGTAGTAGTCTGTAGTCAGTGTCAGGGGAAGAAGAGAAGGAGGAGGAGGCGTATGAACCACTCACACACATCGCATATCGCATAAATATTTGATAAGTAACACACACAATTAATACTACAACTACAATTACAACTAAATATGAAGCATTTTTATGTGCAGCAAGCTTAAAAGTGCGCCAGCAAATCATAAAAGAAGCAAAAACAACTGAACAAAAGTTCATCTAAACATATATACTAAAGTGCATAAATACTTTCAATTTAACAAGTATTGATACCAAATCACTTGTGCGCTTACACATACATACAGGTATATGAAGAGCGCCAATTTTAGTTTTTAGTTTCTTTTAAGTCTTCGCGCGAATCTTAATTGCTTTGCTTGAGTGTGAGGTGTCAAGCTAAGAAGTGCAATTTATTTTATTTTATTTTTTTTGCAGAATTTACAGTTTTGTGTAATTTTTCGACTTAATTCCTTAATGGAATTGAAAAAAAAATTATTAAAATTACTTCAATTTTTTGCAAAATTTTTTAAACTTGTCAATTTGCTTTTAAAAAAAAGAAGCAAATTTTTTTATTAAAAAAAATAAATACTAAAATTTGAAATAAAATATTTTAAAGACAATTTTTAATAAAAATTTTGGTTTCGAAGAAAAAAATTACATATATTTTTTTATTTTCCACAAAACCTAAATTTTTATTAAAATTTGTCTTTAAAATATTATATTTAAAATTTTAGTATTTAATTTTTTAATGAAAAAAGTTGATTTTTTGTTTTAAATAACTTAAATTTCTTTTTTGAAAATTTTTTTCAAACCTTTCACATATGCTTATTTTTATATTTTTTTCGAATTTTAAAATTATTTTTTGTTGACTTTAAAACATTTGTTTTAAATTTTTAATATTCAAATTTTTATTTTTTATTTAAAAAAGTGTTTTAATATTCATATTTTAAAAAAGTGTTAAAAATATTTTTCTTACGATCTTACTTCAAAACGTTTAAAAAAAATTTGTAATAAATATTTGTATCTTGTTTATTTATTAAAATTTGTATTTAAGCATTATATTTAAAATTTTCATATTTCAATATTTTTTTTTTTAATGTTCTAAGAGTTGAAAGTTTTAATTTTAAAGGATTTTTTAACTATGTATTTTTTTTTTATAAAAAGTGTTGTTGGATGTTTTTTTAACTATGTAATTTTTTTTCTATATAAAAAGTTTTGTTGGATGTTTTATCGAAATAATATTTACTTTTTAATTAAACTTTTTTTTATTAATTTTTTAGACTGCAAATTTAGATTAATTTTTGCTTCTTTTTTTGTATTTTTTTCAATGCATTTAATTCATTTTTTTATCAATTAATTTCATTTATTAATTTTTTTTATTTTTTAATAATTCAAAAAATTAATTGTTTCAAGAACAAAAGTCGTTGTATTTACAAAAAAAAAATAATTTTAAATGCACTTTTATAATTTTTCCAAACACTTCAGCAAAGCAATTGACAATCATGCAAATCACTTTAGTTTTTTATACGATATATGCATTACTTTGCAAAAAACAATTTTTTGCTTTTGTTTGTGTTGTTTTCTTAATATAAAGCAAAATCTCAAAATCTATTTTTTTTTTTTTTGCATTGTGTATCATATTTTTATCAATAAATGTATCAATTTTATTTTTTATCTGCTTTTAATATAGAAAAATGTTTTGAAAAAAATAATATAACACTGCAGCATTGTTGTTGCATTTTGTAGCCGTTTAGTGTAAGCATTTAGTTGTATGTACTTGTCAAGCAATAATACGCACTATAAACAATATAAACTCTACCGTAATTATAACCGTATATCGTACAATTAACGACCTACATACATACATACATACATAGCTATGCACTTTTAAATCTGAAAAACATTATTTATTAAATTTCTGTAATACTAATTTTGCCGCGTTTGGGTTTTTGCAATATTTTTATGTAGAGTTGTTTATTTTTTTCTTTCTTTAATATATAGTATATGTATGTATTTTTAGTGCCATTTTTCGTTAAATTTTTTTTTTGTTTTTTAACTTAATTTTGTTTTTACGATTTTTTTGAGTGCTAGAAACAAAACTTTTCATAAATAATAAGCAAAAAATGTACTTTGTTTGAAAAAATTACGAAAATTTATAATTTGCACCAACAAAATTAAAAAAATATTTTTTATTATTTATTAAATACATTTTTTTGAAAATAACAATTAAGAAAATATATTTTTCCATATTAAAAAAAAATATATTATTATTAAAAACAGATTTTTTATGTCGTGACTTTGAAAACTAGCGCTTTAAAAAATATGTTTTACACAATAAATTTGCAAATTAAATAGACTATAAACAAATTTTAATAAATTTATTATTTTACCAACAATTTTTATTTGCATTGTATTTAAAAAAAATATTTTTTAGTTTTAAGTTTTATATTTTAAAATAATCATAAAATGTAAATTTCTTAACATTTATAAATACATATATGTATTAAGTACTATAACTATGTTAAAATAACCACCAAGCTTAATATTATATATAATAAGTATGTCTGTATATTTACAATAATTATTTCAAGTGTATGCTACCAGCAGTAAAAAAAAAATAATAATTCAATATTATAAAATAATGAAAATCTTCAATAAAAAATATAAATGTATGTATCTATTTAAATGTCTTATTTTATGTGTAGTAGGAAGCCTATAGGAGCCTAGGCAGGTTTTTAATTACAAAAAAAAAAATACTAAAAAAAATTAAATTAAAAAATATACATAAAATAAAAAATAAAGAAATTGTAAATCAAAAAAAAAATAAAAAAATTAAATAAAATAAAAGGTCCTAAAAATTAAATAAATAAAATAAAAAATAAAATAAACACAAAAAATTAAATACTATTATTAATAAAAATTATTAAAAAAAAAAAAAAATTATGAAAAAGAAATAATTAAAAATTATTTCAAATAATATTACTAATAAAAATAATTTTTTAAGAATAAAAAAAAATGAGAAAAAAAATAATTAAAAATTATTTTATTAATTTTTTTAATTAAAAAATATTTAATTTTCTTAAAAAACTCTTAAATTACGCCAATCCCCCCGAATTGCAGTGCATTTCGCGTAACAACTCACACGCACACGAAAATGCCACCACACACGTGCAAACAGCGCGAAAACAAAATTTTAAAATTAAATTGTAAATGTCGCTGAAACACCAGGCGCGCAGAAGTGCACAGTAGGTGGCTGCTAAAATGCCGCACGCACACGCCAAACTCACACACACGGTGACTTCCGGCGCTGGATGAATACAAGCATTGCATACTTTAAGGCGTACCATACAAAATGAAAAGAGCGGGATCTACGCATATTACTCTTGCTTATGCAAGTTTTTTTTATTTCTATTTATGAATAAATGATGGCGTACTCATGTATTTGTAAACACATATAAACTAAATAAATGCTTTTAGATAGAAATTTTAAATTAGATGGTTATAAATTCGTAGTAGTATACATTTTTAGCTTTTTGGTCAACAAACATGCTTTGCGTTTAAACAATAAACGTAATTCTAAAAAAAATAAGAAACTAACTAACATTACATAACACACTTATTTAGTTAAACTTATATGACATACTTATGTTAGAAATTTATTGTTGCTGCAGTTAGCTACTCTGCGCTGCAGGCAATTTCATTGAGACGCGCGCGCTTGACCGCCGCATGCCGGCAACGTAACATATCACTTTTGAGCGCGTACGAGCGCTGACACTCAGGGCACTGATGCGGCTTCAACTTCAAGTGGAAGGCGCGCACATGCTGCATCAAGCCGTTGCGTCGCTTGTAGGCGCGCTCACACAGACCGCACTGGTGGCGCCGCTGATCGCTGTGCGTGATGCGATGCTGGCTGAGTCTGTTCGCCGAGGCAAACACCTTAGCGCACAGCGTACAGGCATACGTGCGCGTTGTCGCAGCAGAATGTTTGTGTTTCGATTGGCGCGCGTTTGCTGGCAACGCATGCGTTGAACGTGGCGCGGCGCCGCGCTGCTTGTTGGGCGGTGTTAGAGGTTGCACTGTAACTTGTTGTTGTTGGAGGTGATGGCGGCGACGTACTCGACTGCATTTTTGACGTTGTCTGGTCGCTTTACATTTCACTTCATGTCTGCGGTAGAGGCGCCAATGATTGAAAGTGCTGCGTCGGCAGTAGCGGCACTTGAACGTTTGCATTTGCATTTTGAAGCAGCGCAACGGCAGCGCCTGACATATGTAGCGCATGTGATTGTGTAAAGCGATTTTGTGGCGAAAGAACTTCTCGCAGCCACAGCAGGTGGCGGCAAAGCGTTTGGGTATGCGGCGCGCCCAATGTCTGAGTGTGCGCTTGTGTTGCAGCAGGCGTTGGATGCTCTTGAAAGTTTCGCTGCAAACGCGACAGCGAAAGCGTTTGGCCGCGCTTGACACTGTTGACTTGGAGTTGGCCTCTTTACTCTGCTTCTCCAATATTTGTATTTGCAGTGATTTACATTTGAGTTGCAGCTTCTTGTAGCGCCGTCCCAGCTGCCGATACTCGGCTGTTATAATATCGGGCGCTCTTTTAGCGTTTATCTTGCGTTCAAGCGCTGTGAGGCGCGCGCTGATGTGCCTACTTAAGAGCACGCGACGTTTAGAGCGCTTTGGTTTTTGCATGCGCGCGGGTGTAGGTGTTGGTTGGATTGCAGGCGTTGAAGTTTTGAAGGAATTCTCTGGCGCCAGGGTTGTGGCGGCGCAAATGCTGTCCGCTTTTGTTGCATCATTGTTATTCAAAGGAGCTTTGAGGTAGTCAGCCTGAATATTAGTCATATTGCTAAATGGATCGTGTTGCCGCAAAAATGTGCGCTTCATTTCAAGTATTCTCACTGCGTTTGGCGCGCCGTTCAAACTTGAAGTATCCTTAGACGCACAGTTTGGCGTCATGTAGCTATTTTTTGTCGCATTTGAATGCTCAAAGCCAAAGACATTCGGCTGTAGAAAAGTATGTGTGTCATTCGTTTTATGTAGACTATCTGCGCATGCAGCGGTTGAGCAGAAACCTTTCTCCAATTTACAATTATTGTTGAAGGCTTCGCTTCTGACATCGTTGGAAGCCCCGTAATACTTCCAAACATAGTCACCCGGCACACTCACCATGGGCAAACGTTCATCTTGCTGTTGCTGTTGTTGTTGCTGCTGTTGGTAGTGATGATTTTGCGTGATTATATTTTGTTGCTGTGGATTATATGGATCCAAGAGCTGTTGTAGCTGTTGCATTTGCACGCTTTGCAACTTCTCTTGCTCTAGGCGTATTTGTGTGCCTTGGTCTTGCATTTGCGCTTGCGCTTGCGTCTGATGCGCCACCATATAATGCTGATTTAGTGTCTCTATGCTGAAGAATTTTAAATGACAGTTGTGGCAGGTATGTAGTTGGAAGGCATTTGAAGATTTCACTATACTTTCGTCGAGCACAACAATATTTGGTTTGGAATGTGTTTTCATTGGCGCTGTAGCTGATGTAGAAACACTCACTTTTGACCCAGCTTCATTGTTTGGCGCCGGTATATCATCCACCGCAGTGACAACAAGCTTCTTGGCACGATTATGATCCTCGACCGTCCGATTGGGTAATGTTATTGATGCATCAGAAAGTTCACTCACTGACGTGACTATTGGTCTTGTAGAACGTGTGTCGGGTGGCGTAGCAGTTGTATCGGCGGTATTTGTTGGCTTTTCAACGTTTGCAGCAGCCGCACTTTCCAAGTGCATGTTTGCCGGGGCATAGTTTTCTTCTAAAATGTAAAAATTAATTTTAAAGTATTTTTATTAATATTTAATAAGTATGTACATACTATATATGCCGGTTGAGGCGCCATTTTCACCATTGTGATGCTCGTCTCCCGCATAACCCGTCTGTTCATCGTCCTCAGTTCCAGCATTCGCGTTAAAGTCTCCCCGATCTCCACATTCGGCGCCATCAGTCTTCTCTGTCTTATAAGTATTTTTGAATTGACACTCTTCCTTCAAATCCTCCGTTGTATAAGCATAGTTGTGCTCTTCACTTAACAAATGGTTTTGTAGCAGTTCGTGAGCACTTAGTAAAGTGCGCTTGTTCCTCTCTTGATGTTGCTGTTGTATAGCATTATCTTGTTGTTTTGAATTTTGTGTATTATTTTCACAATTCGTATTCGCATCATCATCTGGTATGTTTATGAAAGGATCATCCAAATTTATTATTTCCATTATATCACAATTGTTGATTATATCCTGTGCATTCAACATGGGAAAATCACAGAAATCATATTTTTGTTCAACAATCGTCTCAGCGTCATGCTCCGGTTCACAACCCTCATCCATTCCCATATCCAGATCATCAGAGAGAAAACTGTCAAAACCCTCTGGAAGCTCCTGTTTCACACGCACCACTGGCTCTTGTTTTACCTTAAGCGGGCGTTCAGCAAAACGTGTGTTACTGTCTTTTTTCTCTGTGCGATATTTTCGTTGCAGCTCACTTTGAGTTTCCAGCACTTTGTCGATAAAGCGTGAGAAGCTTTCCACGCGTTTAAGGCACAAGCGACACATTTCTTTTGGTAAGTTGTCGTCTTTTTGTATGTTGAGTGTAGGAAAACATTTTTGTATCATGCCATAAATTTCGAAATTCGTAGAAAATGACACCACAGCTGAGCATGCACTGCCACACAGCCGGCATTTAAACTTGTTCGGCGCGTTCGGTGAACTTTGCAAAGATGTGGTCTGCAAACGCTAAGAAATTGAAAGCAATAACTTACACGTCGGAATTCACATAGCGAAATATTTTATTAATGCTTTACTTACTTGTTCAGCCCCCTCATCGAATTCTTCGTATGCTTCATTGAACGTCTCTGTGGCGGGTGAGCTGCTGATTGCGGTTTTTGTGAGATTTTGTTGCAAAGGGGTTTCTTTGGCAATAACTTCTTGTTTCCGTTCAGTGTAATCCTTTTCTATGGTTTGCATATGTTTCAGATTGCGCAAACATGGCACCGCAGTCTTCTTTAGTATTTTGCGATCGGCAGCACAATTGAAATCTTCTTCACAAAAGTGACGACTACATATAGCACTCCACTTAGAAGGTTGCCAATCTGGACCACGTTGCGCGAAATCAAGCCATTTCTTCATTAACTCTTGTCGCTTAAATGGGAATCTGGAAGAATTGATAACCTTAGCACTGTTTACGTTGTTTGATTCTGTATTGTACTAACTTGTGAAACGATATATTCTCCGCGTGCCCATATTTATCACCACAATTTTGGACAGCACAAAAAGCTGGCATTTTCACAAATTTTGCAATTCTTTGTTTTTAATTTAGTTAAACATAATAATAATGTTTTTGTTTTCGTTCCCAAACAATTGTAAATGCATTTATTGCAACCAGAATATTTGACAACTAGCGATGGCATGGTCGCCAACAAAAAATATAGTAATCGATTTTTTTCGTAACTAACGATATCTACAGTCTGAAAAAATTAACAAATAAACAATGTTCGTCATTTTAATTTAACAAATTTAACTTAATAAAAAAAAAATAAGTTTCTTTTGATTAAATAAGCAAATCCAACTGCTGCAACTTTCTTCGAATAATCGACAGATTTTAGTTTCATTAATCGCTCATATCGATTACCAATAACATTTATACGTGATCTGGCAATGTTCACATATGTGCTGACAGAACAGCTGATTTGCAAAAATCTTTGCGCGTGTTATCAATAAAAAATCTCTTGGAATTGCGTACATACAAACATACATACACTTCCAACAAGATTTAAATTTTCTGAATGTATTTGAGACTGATTTTGGTGGGCGGTTGACCAGCACGGTAAGTGACGTACAGTGACAGTCAATTTTGTACTCTCGCGGAAAGCTCACGCGCCAACTGCAATAGACAACGCGATATCATCTCTTTCCTCGAGAACATCCGAGCATATTCATACGAAGTATAAATATTTTCTACAGCTCATAGATTGAAAGAGAAGGACTACAAGGTCAACTGAGGTGTCAGTGTTACGCATACGTCAAAAGGAATCGTTTTGAGTAGTAGAGAAAGTGATAATTCCCTGTGAGAATGGCACAACTTATAAAAAGCATAAGGGGTACGATAGTTTTGGGGCAAAAGCTAACAAGCCCAACTGTGACTATTGCGACGGCGGGTCAGCGACGCTTGAGGAGCACACAAAGCGAGTAAGTAATTAACAAATACAGATGCAGAAGTACAAAAGCATAAGCGTACTTACTATATGCATATACATTATATATGATTGTGATTATTCAATTGATATACATATGTATGAATGTTTTGATGTGTCTTTTAAAGTGACTATGATTTGGTTGTTGTTGGCGGTGGTATCGTGGGTGTCGCGTCAGCGCGCGAAATATTGTTACGACATCCGCATTTACGTGTTGGTCTACTAGAGAAAGAACATAAATTAGCCGTGCATCAGAGTGGACATAATTCTGGCGTTATACATGCTGGTATTTACTACAAACCAGGTTCACTGAAAGCCAAATTATGCGTGGAGGGTATGCATTTGGCGTATGACTTCTTGAACGAGAAGAAAATTCCATACAAAAAAGTGGGCAAACTGATTGTTGCCACAAGTGAAGATGAAGTAGAACGTTTGATGGACTTGTATGAGCGTGGTCAAAAGAATTTATGTCCCGATCTGAAATTGATTGATGGCAAAGAAATAAAAGAGATTGAACCATATTGTGAAGGCGTTAAAGCTATACACAGTCCGCATACTGGCATTGTCGACTGGGGTCTAGTCACAGAATACTATGCGCAAGATTTCAAACAAGCTGGCGGTGATGTGCACCTCAATTTCCAAGTAGATATACGCTAATTTGTATAAATAACACAGGTAAATAAATTTACTATTATTTCACAGGTGTCGAAATTCTTGGAAACCACCGATGGCGATGCTAGCAAATACCCGGTAACAATACGTGGCGCTCGCGGTTACCAACAAGTGCGTACACGTTACGTGCTAACCTGCGGCGGCCTACAATCCGACAAGTTAGCGGAAATGACAGGCTGTCCGCGCGATCCACGCATTATACCCTTCCGTGGTGAATACCTCCTTCTCTCGAAGGAGAAACAGCATATGGTGCGCGGCAATATTTATCCCGTACCCGATCCTAATCTGCCATTCTTGGGCGTGCACTTCACACCACGCATGGACGGCTCGGTTTGGCTGGGACCGAATGCTGTGTTGGCCTTCAAGCGTGAAGGCTATACGTAAGTGCTTTTAAGCGATAAAAATTAAATTGCGGTTATGCTGTCATTTTCGTATGAATACGGCAACCATTTTATATTTATTTTTCATTTCGATTTATTTTTAGCTATGGTGACATAAACTTGCTGGAATTATTTGATGCTGTGCGTCATCCTGGTTTCGTGAAAATGGCTAGCAGACATTTAAAATTCGGTTTAAGCGAAATGATGAAATCAATCTTCATCAGATTGCAAACTAAGGAATTGCAAAAGTACATACCACAAATTAATGAATTTGACATAAGCAATGGTCCAGCTGGTGTACGTGCTCAGGCCATGGACAGCTACGGCAGCTTGGTGGATGATTTCGTATTCGATAAGGGAGAGGGAGAAAGTCCATTAGCCAAACAGGTGCTGCATTGCCGTAATGCGCCGTCACCGGGTGCAACCAGCAGTTTGGCTATTGCCAAAATGATTGCCGATAAGCTTGAAAAGGAATTCGATATAAAATGCTAAGTCAATGGTGTTGCCGCAGAACTTGCTTGCAGCAGCGTATGCTAGAGTAAATTAAATTTTCTAGCTGAATTGTATGTGTTCCTTATTTGTACTTGTCATCATGGTTAAATATTTTTAAAAAAATTTTGCACTTGTAGTAACGGTGCCTTGAATGTCAGTCCATATACATGATTTGTGTATAATAGTAATTAGTAAATTGCAGCGCATTTAAAAGATTTATGTTTGCCATGAAGAATATATTTTCGTTTGCTAAAAACGAACCGAAAGACGAATACAATAAATTAATATTTGGTAACAACATAACTAACTAAGAGAAAAAATACTAGTTTAATTCCAAAATATGTCTTTTTGCATTACCACTTTTTGTTTCGGGCTCATTTATGCCAAATATGCGTATCTCTTTTTGCATTTGCGCCGCTGGGAACAAAAACTTCTTACACTTCGCGGCCAAAGTTCTCAAACCGTTTGCGGCGTGTTGACGCATTTTCACATCTGTGGTTTCATCGGCTTCGATTATTTTGAGCACGCGATAAATTGGCAAGAGCATCTCCTCGAAGTCCAACAAATTGTCAATGCCCTCCAATAGTTCGCTTAGTACCAAAGTAGCAGCACGTTTGGCAGGCAAATATTTGCCTGTGCTAAGCTCACAATCGATGAGGTTGAGCAGCTACAATGAGAAAACATTTATTTAATATTGTATAATAGTCAACGGAATGCCACTTTACCCACCTCTTGAAAAAAATGTTGCACTTGGTAGCAAAGTGTACGTGCCAGCTGAGCAAGATTAGAAAATGAAGACATACGAAACTCATTCAGCGGACTGCGCGCGCCATGCATAAAACAGTTCAGCAATGTATCTTTGTATTTATAACAAAGGGGACCTGCAAGAGAAAGTCATGAATTGCATATTATATTAACATATTTAACTCACCCAACTCCTGTGCAACCTTTAGCATAGCTTCTCCCACTACCAAACGATAATCGACTGTCGCCTGTTCGTTGAGATATTCATCGGCTAACGTTTCCAACACTTCGGTTTCCATAACATGCACTAAACCAACAAACAAGCGTACACAATTTAGAAACGTGTATGATTCTCGATTTTTAAGCGTGCTCAGCGCCAAAGCAATTAGTAAGTGTGTATTGGCAAGCGTTACACTATCGCGTTGCCGCAACAATTCGAGCAACATTTGTATGCCATAGACCTGCAAGTGTGACTCCGCGGATTCGACAAGTGCACGGGCTGTGTTAAAGGCACTCGATTGCTGTGCAGCACTTGCCTTGAATTCACCATTCAATAGTGGGAGTAGGCATTTAACGCGTGATTTAATTAGCTGATTGGGCGTTTGGATTTGCAGTTTTTGTAGCGCAGGTATAAGGTCGCGATATGCTTCCGGCATTTGGCTTTGTTCGAGTAACTCTTGCGTTAATGTCAACAAAATTAGTAAAGTTTGATCCATAGATTCGGTTTGTTGGCCATTACCACTGGACACATTATGTGTGTTCAAACGTTTTTGTAGGAGAGTACGTAAAAAGCGTAAAAAATCTGTGATATTTTCAAAGATTTGAGATTTAAGTGGCTGATGTGAAATTAGCGTGTTTAGAGAGAGTAAAATCTCTACTTTAACCGGGTATTTGGAATTTAAGAAAGTAATTAATTCATCTTCGGTTTGCAACAACTCAATTTGTGCTTCGTGCTGACTGATCGCATCGTCATCCAAAATGTTAGACATTTCCTGCAAAAGAATCATAAATACTCTGTAGGTGAGTATGTTGTGATTGCTGCTCATTAAAAGCTCTGGCACTGCCAAAGAGGCACTGAGATCTTGTTTCGTTTCGACGCCGGCAATTTTTACTGTAAGTTGCGTTTGTTCGACATTGGGATAGATGATAACGCGCGGATGCAGCTGCTGCCAATTATCATCGAACCTTTGCTTATACAACTTTACAACGATCTGTTGCAGTTCATCGAGCGTACAATTGTGTAGGCAGCGCGTTACAATACTTGCTAATTGCTTCTTTTGTAAAAAACCTTCGGGCATGTGATGGTACATTTGCAGCAATAGTGGTAGATAAGGAATCAATAGTTCAGTAGGTAAACATTCTACTGTTGAACTACAGAAGAGCTGATATGTTAAGGCGATAAGCAGCGATAGCTCTTTATGTTCCAACACTATTAGACCGCTTAACACGTCCGCTGGTTGACTTAATTTAGAAAAGTTGTTTGCAATTATATCTCTTATCTGCAACTTGTTTAGCTCATTTAAATCATAAAGTCGTCGCAGTGATAACAGCCCGGCGCCCATACAGTCTATCATCGCGCTTTCGTTTAGTAAACAAGTATTAAGAAATTGGAATATTTGTCTTATCAAAGTGTTTTGTGCGCGTTGCGTGTGCCCACGAAAAGCGACAATGTTGGCGATAATCTCGAAAACTTGTTTATCGCTTAGCATCGGTCTATTCGTGCTGGTGCCACTAGCGTATGTAGACTGCGCAGTATGCAGGGTAGCAACTAATGTTGTAAATCCATCTTTAGAAAGTAATTTCTGTAATAGTTCGTGATGTAATTGCTTCTGCAAGTCAGCTGGTGCACGTCGTAAGCCCTTCAATAGCATAATGTTTCTTAAAAATTCTACCTTACTTACATACAGCCAGATATAATTTAATTTATTTTGTAAAGCCTTTAAAGTTTCTTCCTGTAAAGAGAATTCTTGCGTCGCGCTTGCTAAACGGATACTGAATATAGCCGCAATATAATCACGCATAACTATCTCCATCGCATTGGCCATATGAAGTTGCCTGATTTTTAGTAAATGCTCAATTACTTGTATAGACAATAACAATAATGGATAATTTAAAGGAGCACCGTATGTCGCGCGTTCATTTGTAAAGACACTTATTTCATAGAACGTGGCATGCAACTGTCTATGTAGTGCATATTTGGCCAAATCTTGCACTGCTTCAATGCAGAGGCTGATATGACGAGTCGATATTAGATCTTCTTTGGCCTCACTATTAAAATTAACATTATTTACAATTTCCAATAACATACGCTGCATATAAACAGCATAGACTAGCTCCTTATCATCCTCACCAACACTGATAGAATGTAAATGCAGTTCAGATTCCAACCACGAAGTGTTAAATGTACTCACAGTTTTCTCAATTAAAGCAGTTGTATTTTCTGGCATAAACTTTTGCAGTATTGCTATGTTGTGTTTCAAACGTTGCTCATCTTTGGAATCTTCAATCTTTTTCGATTTATCATCACAGCCTACATAATATTACTTTGATTATACTTTATGTTTTTTTAAGACATTAATGGTTTAATTACCTTCATCTTCAGTAAATTTCAAACTTTCTAAAACTAATAAATATTTTGCAACATTAACACTTTCCATGTTGTTATTTACATTTACCTCAAATAAAACACAAGTCACTTCTAGCACGAGGATTTTGTTTACAATTAGGCTTAGGGTTGCTAAGTCGCAAAATCCACTATCAATACAACCGTAATGGCCATATAATGATAATTTCTAATTGCCCTAAATTAAATAAATGAGATTTGTATTAACCATATGTAGATGTATATATTAAAACAATTTCACAAAATCCAAATGTAAATATCTAATGGTTTATTCTTTGTTGATTTTGATTATTATTTTGGGTTTTTAATAAATTGAAAATATAGAGGAATTTCAGAGCAACCAAATGAGAGTGTATAAAAATAGAACGATTAGAACTTTTACCCATTTCGATGTAAATATTTGTTTCTTTTAACATAAATATGTGATAGTTTAATATTTATTTTTCAATATATGTGCTAATATCATACAATTAATTTGCAATATACAGTTTGTTAGGGTCGGCTTTAGTATACGATCCCACGATTTCAGGGTTAAAAGTGGTATGGTTGGATAGAGCTGATGCTCCAGATTAAGAAAATATATAATTGTTGCCGCCGCAAACTTATAGTTTCCGAGATATTTCCATTTAAAGTTGAAAATTTTGCAAATTTTATCTTGCAATTTCTCGATTGCTAGTAGTTATTTAATTCATATTATGCCTTTTTTATGCACTTATACTTCATTACATTGTTTCTACATATTTATTTTTTAGTAATTATTTAGTTATTTGCTTAAAATAAGCATTTTATATTTTACACAATTTTCATTCCATGCACAATAACAAAAGTATTCCGTGTTGACAGATAATAAGTGTTGCCATAATTACACATTTATCAAACGAATAAAAATGAATAAAAAATAGGACTATACCCCAAATACATAAATCATTGCCCTTTTTCTTGATATATCAATATTTTTGATACACCCCGGTGTTGGATCGGCCAGGGTTATTTTTTTGAAGCGCGGCCGAAGGCCGCCAACGCGAAAAGGAGTTTTAATTAAAAAAAAACTTGATACACCCCGGTGTTGGATCGGCCAGGGTTATTTTTTTTGAAGCGCGGCCAAAGGCCGCCAACGCGAAAAGGAGTTTTACTTAAAAAAAACTTGATACACCCCGGTGTTGGATCGGCCAGGGTTATTTTTTTGAAGCGCGGCCGAAGGCCGCCAACGCGAAAAGGAGTTTTAATTTAAAAAAAACTTGATACACCCCGGTGTTGGATCGGCCAGGGTTATTTTTTTGAAGCGCGGCCGAAGGCCGCCAACGCGAAAAGGAGTTTTAATTAAAAAAAAACTTGATACACCCCGGTGTTGGATTGGCCAGGGTTATTTTTTTTGAAGCGCGGCCGAAGGCCGCCAACGCGAAAAGGAGTTTTAATTAAAAAAAAACTTGATACACCCCGGTGTTGGATTGGCCAGGGTTATTTTTTTTGAAGCGCGGCCGAAGGCCGCCAATAAAGCCTTAAAAATTTTCTTATTACAATGGAAAATTTATTTCAGATAGTATTTGTTTTCTGCGTTTGAGTTTTTATATCCATTCTTATTCGTTTGATATATGTGTAATTATGGCAACACTTAATATCTGTAAACACGGAATACTTTTGTTATTGTGCATGGAATGAAAATTGTGTAAAATATAAAATGCTTATTTTAAGCAAATAACTAAATAATTACTAAAAAATAAATATGTAGAAACAATGTAATGAAGTATAAGTGCATAAAAAAGGCATAATATGAATTAAATAACTACTAGCAATCGAGAAATTGCAAGATAAAATTTGCAAAATTTTCAACTTTAAATGGAAATATCTCGGAAACTATAAGTTTGCGGCGGCAACAATTATATATTTTCTTAATCTGGAGCATCAGCCCTATCCAACCATACCACTTTTAACCCTGAAATCGTGGGATCGTATACTAAAGTTTCCCCGTTTGTTATATGATATTTATATCAATACAATATCACAATTTTTCGCAAGCTAATGTTAAAAGTTCTAATGAAATGTTTATGCATTTTGTGAAATACATATATCTACATACGAAATACTACTTCAATTTGAAATTAAAAGAGGTATTTAAAATAATTTCTTATAAATACTAGATTTCTAAAATGAATACTATGAGTTTGCATACGCTAAAAATAACAAAAGAAAGACAAAGTCAAGAAAATCAGTTTAATTAGTTCTATTTTGTTTTGCTTCTTATTTTTCTTAGTTGAAATGATAACATAGAGTTACCTGACTGTAAATTTATGTGAATTAAAATTGATTTTATTTTATACATTCTATATACAACCCTGCAGAATAGTAAGGAACATGATCAAAGCAAACTGGAAGATTGACAGACGGATTAGAACTGTCAATGTCAGCTAGCAAATTTTGTGATTTGTTCGCGATTGCTGGCAGGTGAAAATATTCGATTATTGCGATTTTCTTTTGAAACATTGCCAGAGAAGTCTTAACAATTTGAAACATTAAACATCAAATTCGGCTAGGAAGTGCATATTACTTTGTAGGTTTAATAAACAAATCATCAAGAAATTACACAAAAAATATTGTAGTAGTTGCAAAAAGTACAAGGGAAAATCGAAGTAAAACGCAAAAAAATAAAACTTTCTTTTCTGCCATTAAAATTGGCGAAAGCAAAGCAGCTGTTGGATTAAGCAGTGACTTTGAAAAAGTGTCAATAATATAGTGAAAACGAAGTAAAAGTATTTCAGTGCATTCTATATATACTAGATCCGTCAGGCTGTCGCCGGAAAGAAGCGGTGCATTCACAACTTGTGGGCGTTTCGTCATCATAGTCAGTTAACGCTGCCACCACCGTCGCCGTAACGCATGACTCGTTACCCACTTCGGGTGGATGCGCAATTCATTTTGCAATAGCAAGACAACCCATTATCAACGTGTAATTTTTTACTATATCTGCTGTGCAGCATCCGCAAAGTTTCCATATTTGTGGTTGACAGTTCCGCCACCTTAGTGTGGTCAACCAATTGTCATCAACATGAAGAAGATCTTTTCAAAATTCGATAAAAATGAAAAATTGGATAACTCGCACAATCACTCCACATCGAAGGAGACCAACAGTTTTGTTGGTAAAGTATTTACAGTGGGACGTGTAAGTGTGACCGTGGAAGATGTGCTCGCTGAAGGTGAGTTGGCAATTGATTTTATTATTTGTACTTAAATTATTTCAAAAAGAATTCAATAAAGTTAAGTGGTGAAACTTGTGTAATTTATATCTTTTGTGTTGGTAAGAAAACAGGTGATGTTGGCCTGCATTGTATGGAATGTGTACATTAGGGTCACTTGCCTACTCTTTGTTACGTGCACACAATGAGTTCACTTATGTATGTTCTTATCTGTGACATTTCCACTTGAGTAAACCCACGGTGTTGATTGGTTAGAGAAGCATTTGAATTATGGAGATTAAGTGAAATTATACAGATACATAAATGGCATACAGACTAAAAGTGGAACAGTAGAGGATGATAAGATAATGTTGATATCTTTGATTTGAGATTGCGTGAAATAGTTGTAGCATAATGTTATGACGGTAGTCTCACAATCCAACTTTAAAATTGTAAATAGAGATATATGTATATTTTCACTATTTAAATAAAATAAAATTTAATACCTATCACTAAAATTACTTTTTAAATTTGGCGTGAGAGCCATTTCCCTACACTCCTTTCATTTTACCTTCAAATACTCTGGTGACCTAGACATATTTCCGTCATAGTTGTTAGTGTGAGGAAATCACAACATTGACACGGTCACCAGCTTTCCTTTGAATAAATGCTATAAAGTTCAAAATTTACTCAAGGAATATGCAAATCATACAAACTTTGTATGTATGTGTATAACATACATATATAGACTCAGTCATGTTTGAAACTATGTATATTTGTAAATGCAATATTCTCATATACTGCAGCGAGCTGCATAACGAATTGCGGTACCCCTGTCGACAACGTGTTATACAATATGCACACCATGAGGTTTTTATAACATATAAAGCACAAAAGAAGTTATGCGGATAATTTTAAATTCAGTCAAGTCAAGCAAAGCCCAAAATTAGGAATTGTTGTATGCGTTTTCATATATGTATTTACTTTCTTACTACTACTTCGTCATGCAATAAGATCTACGTTACCGAAACCAAAATCAATCACAATTGCATTTCTAAATTAACGATTACGAAAATCTGAAGATACATATATTTTTACTTAAACAATATTTGTTTAAGATCTTGAAAATACGCGTATGTACATTTCAGTATTACTATCAGTTAGTGTGAGTATTCTTGTCGGATCACAGAAAAAAATCTTAATATGTTCCATAAATAATTTCTTATCTTCCACGCTATCTGAAGCACGTTCGACAATGTTTATGCACATTATATATGTTATAAGAAGTATTCTACTATGCTGTGGTATCATCAATTATAACTTGTAGTAATTTTCTAGTAATCACGTAGTGATTCAAAATACAAAAAACGGTAGGTTATTTTTCATAAAAGCAACTACGTATGCATGTATAGACAAATTCCGTGTCATATAAAACACTTTTAACCGTTAATACCTAGATTAGCATAAAATACGTTCCAGAATATTAATATATTGCTAATATTTATGTATGTATGTATTTAACTTATCTATGTAGATATCTAAATATATTTATATATAACAAAATTGAAGTTTGTTTGAAAATTTAATCTTCATTGGTTTGTACATAAATGATAACCGAGCTTGTGTATTTCATATTAAAATCGTTCGTCATAAGAATATATATTTATAAAATAATTGACTTGGTTTTGTAACTAAATATAATATATATCAATGAATGTGATTCACTCACGTCGCGAAACCCATGTCACGTAGATCTTTGAGAAGAGTACTGTTTGATTGGAGTTACAAAAAGAATCAACATAGCTCTCATAAAAGTCGTTATGAGGATCAAAGAAAACATATACATATGTATATACATATATAACATTTTAAACTGAAGCCAATTTTGGATAACCCTATAAGGTCAAAATATTTTGAAGATTGTTTTCTGATTCCTGTCAGCTATAGTTATAAGCTACCTATCTAATCATAAAAAAAACAGCTTTCAATCCCATAGTTAGTCCAAAATCTCGTCTCGTTTATTTTCATTTATCAAGAATACAATACAAAAGGCGGTGCTGTGATTCATTTCTGGCAAAATTACTCCGAAATGCAAAAATAATAACATACATATACATTAATTGAGCTAATACAATATTTTGTATGACAAAATTTATTTGTACTGGACTAAAAAAAACAGCATATACAGCTAATTGACAGTCTAACGATTGTCTCTCAGCTGTAGCACAGCGGCAAAGCTACAAAGTTTGAGTTTCTTCAACATTTTTTATTTCACTAAACTTATTGAGGCAACTTGCTCAGATCTCTTTTTTGCACTCATTTTTCGCAATGCTCATACCCATTTTTTTACGTACGTATGCAAGTTTATTTGAATCCATACATTTATTTATGCATATACAATTGGTTTTCACTATCTTTTACGTTTTTATTTGGTATTTCGTGTGCTTTCAATTGCAGCAATTGCTTGAGAGCAAGTGTATGCAAATTAGAATTCTCTCCGAATTTTCTTAACTGCTTAGCTAACCTTCGACATTTATAAACCTGCCTACATTTTCCTAGAACACATTTAATTTTCACGTTTTCCTTGCAGCAGCTCTCGTTTCTTTAATAGCTTTTATGATACAATATATTTGCGTATTATAGCTCCTGGACACTGCACAAAATTTTTGTAGTTAGAAGCCAAGCGTTTATGTAAAAAAAAAAATTAACTGTATTTATTTATTTTAGAGCAGCATTAAATTAGTATTGGGTGTAGGGTGTAGTATTGGTTCTACGTAACTGGGTCGGACCCGCATTTTTATCTGGCCAAGGACCGCCAACTGGGCAGAATTCGGCCGCTACAACAACCACAACAGCAACATTATAGCTTCGGTGCAGTCGAAGTCAATGTTTTTTTCTTTTTTTCATCCTGACAAAAAGAGTCGAAAAATTAGGATCAATGAGTCATACGATTAGTGTTGGAATCTGAATCACTTTAGAAAGCGTATTAAGGCTTGGAATATTACATAAAATTAAATTGCTTTCATCTAATAAAAACATATACTTTCACAATTTCAGTATAATAATTTCAAACATCTGTAGTGCATATACATATGTATGTATGTATATGATTTAATCCGCTCTCTAAATAGTGAGATACAGAGTAGGATATACTAAAAAAATTACAAAAATTCAATTTCCGTGTGTTTTAGTTTACTTATGAACATACATACAAACAAATTGTTGTAATAAGCTAGCTTTAAGGCGAGCTGTCGATTCAATTCTGACTATTACCTCAATTATGTGCACATTGAAGTTAAATATTTGTATGTATGTATGTATGTACATACATTTTGGCCGTTAAACGTTGATTGCCCCACACTGCGTAAACGTTTTGACCTTGGAATAACGTTCGCTTAGCGTTACATATTATTACCTACATGGTTACAAATAAATATAAACACCGTATTAAAGCTACAGTAACGGAGAAATGCAACTGCATACATACAAATATAGAAACCCATATTTTGATGTACGTATGTACATACAAATATGTATGTATGTATACACATATTTTTATATATACAGATCTAGAATTTGAAATCTCCCCTTTGAATACTTAAAATGTATTAAAAATATATACACGTGCACGCCATACACATACATATCTACATACATACAGACACCAGTTAACAAGTCACCAAAGCAAGTGATACAATTCGTATTTGGCGCTTTTGTGTTTACTACGCTGTTGTTACTTATCACTTGTGCTTGTTGTTGCTGGCGCGGTTGCTACTTTGCATATCAACTTTATCATCAGCTGCTGCGACCCCCTTATACCCACTGGCGAACACTTGCTTGTTGTGTATTCATTTTTGTTGTTGCTGTTTTTGCGATATTTTGTGGCAAATTGTTATTATTTTTTTGTTGTTGTAAAAACCGCATCCCGCAATGCTCATTAGATGTCGAAAAACCAATGAGTACAAAAAACAAAAAAAAATTTGATAAGCAAATTTCGTCGCATAGTTTTTTGTTTCACCCTTGTCTCCTAACAGCTACACCAGTCTAATACACATGTTGTTGTTTTTCATATTCCTATTCGAATAGTGCTATTTTGCATTTCACGCAATTTTTGTTTGCTTGTGGGCATCGCTGAGGCGTCTGTCGTTAAAAATGCTAATGACGCGCCACACCTGGGAAATTTATAATACAAGTCAACAGCTTTGCCTTCATTCCATAGAGTTCTTATCTCTCGCAAAATGTTTTAAGTTAGCTCACTCTCTTGTAATATTTACATTAGTGTTTTGATTCATGAACAGTTTAGAGAAATTCAAATGCCGATTAGTTATCAGTCATATCCTCCTAATATCATATCTGATTGCCATAACTTTCTCTATACTCCAATTCTCCAAGAAGTTCCATCGTTCCTATCAAGGAATTTGTAAAACAATAGATTATGGAATAAAAATGTACCAGAACGAAAATAGATTGATATACATATGTATATGACGTCTTGAATGCGATTATCTTTAAAAGTGAAAAAACTATATGTACATATATAGCGATTATACTTGTATAGCTTTATTGCAATTGTAAGGTATAATTTGCAGAAAAAAGATCACTGTTGAAGGAAAGAAAGTGCTATGTGGTCATGACAATGCACCGACGTAATCTCCGGATCTGACTCCATAAACTTTTTCCTGTTCTCAGGTCTTAAGAGAATGCTTACTAAAAAGAAATTTAGCTACAATGAAGGGAAGCTGAGGCATATTTTGAAGTAAAGGAAAAATCGTAAAAAAGCTTTATTGCAATGTTAGAAGATTCCTTTATAGTATCCCAATGTACAATTTATCGCATTAGAAGGAAACTATATTGAATGATAGAATCGAAATTTACCAAAAAAATAATTTTTTTTTATTCCATACAAATTTTATAGCTCGCTCTTTTGGAAATTTTGAAATATTTTATAAAAATAGATTTTGTGCTACATACTATAAGTACTTTGCGATAAAAATTATTTTTAATTCGGAATGATTTAAAATAGGCGTACACATGTACATAAATTCATATTTTTCAATGAAATTGTAAAACGGAAAGTCCGCTAATCTTCCTTCTCAATAACCGCAAGTTAATATTTCATTAGAGTTAAATGAGGTATATCGTTTTTTTTAGAGACGGAGTCAACTAAACTATTATAAATATACAGCGTCTAACAATAGGCATGACATGAGTTTGACAGCTCGCGCGAAAACAACGTTAAAATAAAATTCATCATAAAAATATTCTCTCAGATGAGGCCCATTTCTGGCTTAATAGGTTCGTCAGCAAACAAAATTAACGTTATGAGTCAAAAACTCGTGTGGTTTAGGAAGCACATTTGCATCCCCAAAAATTTACCGTTTTCTGCGGTTTATAGTTTGGAGGCATCATCGGGACTTATTTCTATAGAATGAGGCAGAAAATATCGTTACCATCAATAGCGAGCATTTTAAGACGATGTTGACTGACTTGTTTTCCGGAATCGTCGCGAACGATCTCTATTTCCAAAAAGACGGTGGATCGCCTCATATATCACGTGTAAGCATGGACAATTGTGAAGTTTGGCGACTTGCTAATTTCGAGAAATGATCCAGTCCAATGACCATCAAGATAATGCGATTTAACGCCTCTAGTTTGTTTTCTTTGTTAGTAAGCTAAATGAATGATTTACGCCAATCAACCAGCAAGGATCGAGCTGGAGGGTAATCTTCAGTGCACTATAGCCGAAATTCCAGTCGAAATGCTGCACCGTTCCATCGTAAGTTGTCGTTAATGGGTGGAGATATGCAAACGGAGCCGTGGCCGACATTTTGTTCAAATCATGAATTTAAATCATAAAATTATATGCCTAACAAAAAAAAAACAGAGCCCATTTGGGCCAAATTTGTGTGTTTTATTTCATTTTAACAACACATCGCTCTTGTTGGTAGACCCTTTATAATATAATACATTTGATAAATTGTGACCCGGACTGCCAAAAATTTTTTACCTTCACGTACTTAAATATAAATCTTTATTATCCTCTTCAAAATAAGCTCTTTTTAAGCCAATGCCAATGCTTAAACCAATTTTCAATACACCTGTTATAAACCTCGGCTAGGAGAGACCATCCTTGGAATCAGTGAATGATTTTTTATGGCTTTAATAAACTCATGGCATCTTCACTGAAGCAGACTTTTCAGTTTTGAAAATAGAGGAAGGTCACAGGGATCAATGAAAACTCGTTGTGTAAATTGATAAAAATCGCTAAACAAACTTTTCACATCGTAAACAAACTACTGCCAAACACACACTAATTGATAGAAGAAGATCAAACTTCAAACTAGCATAAACAAAGTTGTATCTGCGGATCGATTCGGTCTACACGCTCGGTTTAAATGGACCAGTCCGGGTCAAATTTGATGGCATGTGATGATACATTGTGACTAAAAAGCACCCGAAAATTGCAATTAAATTCACCGGATAAATGATATTCAAAAAAAATTTATTTTGCTAAGTTGGCTTTTTTACAATGTATCGAACATCGATATCGATCTCAACTTTTGTATTTCTAATCGAAACCGAAATCGTTGTGAATGCTGGAAAGCCTTACGGTGATTCAGTTTTATCAAAAACTCCAGCCTACCCGCCGTACAAAGCATTGAAAGACGGTCGAGAGATCGTTGAAGACATGCCTCGTTCTGGACGACCTTCGACCTCTTCAACTGATGAAAATATTAAAAAGTGAAGGATATGGTAATTGAAAAACGTCAGGCAAGTGTTAGAGAGATGGCAAGAGATCTAGACATCTCTCGCGAGTCCGTTCGAATTATTTTGGTGAATATTTTGGGTATGAAACGCGTTCTGTCTCGACTTTTCCCGATAAAGCTGTATTTTTTTCGAAAAGAGTACCGTAAACAGGTATCTTAGGACATGTTTTATAGTGTGAACTCACTTTCACGAAGAGCAATATTACTGATGAGACATGGGTTTATGAGTTTGACATGCAAATAAGTTAACAATGGATGGAGGGAAAGGAACCAGCCGAAACCAAAAAAAAACACGCCAAAGCCGTTCAAAAATCAAGGTGATGCTTATTGTTTCTTTCGATATTCCTGGTTTGGTGCATGATGAATTTGTATTGAGGCGTTTGCGTGAGAACATCCGTCAAAACGGGCAGAATTGTCGAAGAGCAATTAATGGATTTTATACGATGATAATTAACCATCGCACCAGTTTACATAGAACCATACATTTAACAGAATTTATTCTGTTCTATTTTAAGTAAAATTCTTCACGAAATTCATACACATGACTTACTTTCTTAATACACCTGCCCTTCTTTGCTTAAAATATTCTTCTTTAATACTTCAATACGCCAAATTGGCTTCACTACACTCAAATCCCTTACTCAATGCATCTATTTGGATTCTCAAAAGCATTTTTCCTCTTCTTTAAGTCTATAAATCCTCTCCTACCCAAGCATTTAAAATGCTCCCACTCACTAAGTGCATGTGTGTATGTATGTAGGAATTATTTGCCGGCTGTAGCATGCTACAAATATCGATTACTTCGCTTTTGACACAAAAACGTAAATACTTTGCCGTGTAAATAGTAACTTTATGGCACCAAGGTACATATAGCCATAAATTTTTTCATCTGTACCTAAATATGGTACATACATATATTATTAGGAATACATACATACATATGTACCAAAGTACATTTATAAAGACGAGTGTCTTCATATAAATGTGTTTCAGTGCAGAGTATGGCATGAGTAAGACTTTGTCATTAGTACGTTTTGTTCAAAGTGACCAAGTGGTACCACATTTAGTCATATATATGTATGTTACGTACCACAACATTGACTAACAGTACATTTTTTAATTGAATTGCAATTTAATTGCATTACTTATGCGTATGCAGATGAATGTAGTGTAGGAGGAGCGCTTGTATTTTAAGTCCGAGAATTGTAAGTTCAGCATCACAGTTTCTAGGTTCTTAATATCATAACGGTTCCGTTTGTAAAGTATTACATACTTATAAGTGGGTTATTCATAAACTAATAGCATGGTAGGAGGATAACAAAAGCAAGCAAGCACTTTAAGTTAATAGTGTTCTTCAAAAGGATGCAGAATTCGGATTTTCAGAAAAAGACTTTAACGTCTTATATTGAATTTAATTGGTTGATTTTAAGGTAGTTTATATCATCCTTAACCAGTACGGCCTGGGGTGCCTTAAACTTTGAAATGCAATTACTGAAATTATGAAATATGAGTGTATGAGTGAATGTATAAAAATTGATTCAAAAATCTGAAATCCCCGAATCTCTTTATCCTGGCTAGTGGATCAACCATTTAAAGACAATAGTTGCGTGGTCTGAATTTTTATACTCTCGCAACAAAGTTGCTAAAGAGAGTATTATAGTTTTGTTCACATAACGGTTGTTTGTAAGTCCTAAAACTAAAAGAGTCAGATATAGGGTTATATATACCAAAGTGATCAGGGTGACGAGTCCGTCCGTCTGTCCGTCCATCCGTCCGTGCAAGCTGTAACTTGAGTAAAAATTGAGATATCATGATGAAACTTGGTACCCGTATTTCTTGGCTCCATAAGAAGGTCAAGTTCGAAGATGGGCAAAATCGATCCACTGCCACGCCCACAAAATGGCGGAAACCGATCGCATTAGGGAAGAGCTTTGGAGTAATTTTTTGGAAAAGTGGGCGTGACCCCGCCCCCTTCTAAGTTTTTTGTACATATCTCGGAAACTACTATAGCTATGTCAACCAAACTTTGTAGAGTCGTTTCCTTCAGGCATTTCCATATACAGTGGAAAGAAATCGGATAATAACCACGCCCACCTCCCATACAAAGGTTATGTTGAAAATCACTAAAAGTGCGTTAAGCGACTAACAAAAAAAGTCAGAAACACACTTTACGGAGGAAATGGCAGAAGGAAGCTGCACCCAGGCTTTTTTTAAAAATTGAAAATGGGCGTGGCGTCGCCCACTTATGGACCAAAAACCATATCTCAGGAACTACTCGACCGATTTCAATGAAATTCGGTATATAATATTTTCTTAACCCTCTGATAACATGTACGAAATATGGGTGAAATCGGTTCACAACCACGCCTTCTTCCCATATAACGCTATTTTGAATTCCATCTGATGCCTTCTCTGTATAATATATACATTAGGAACCAATGATGATAGCGGAATAAAACTTTACACAAATACGGTATTTGAGCTGAGGTATCCCTTGTGGAAAAATTGTCGTGATCGGACTATAGCTTTTCAAGGTCCCTGATATCGAACACGAAGAACACAGTGCCTAACCTAACCTAACCTAATTTTTCAACGAAAATATCGGTAAATCTCTCAGAATTTAATTCTAATTAATTTTACAGCAAAATAAAAAAATATGTAAATTACGTATAATAAAATCTCGATTATCACTTTATCATGCGAGAGTATAAAATGTTCGGTGACACCCGAACTTAGCCCTTCCTTACTTGTTATTTATTTGCGTTTGCATATAGCAGGACGGGAATAATGAGTGACTTATAGAGTTTGGTTTTTGTTCGTCGAAAGAGAACTTTACTACTCAGTCCAAAGTAACACCTGTTGGCAAAAGTTATTCTGCGTGGGAATTCGAGGCAGACACTACTACTGCACTCTGACTACTACATTCAGAAAATGTTTGTAGAATATTTGAAAAATATTATTCCCAACAAGAAAAATACATTGGGCTGAAAGGTTCTTCCAATGTGTCTTTGGAAATGTGGCGTGTTTGCAACAAATGACTGTAACCATGACTGGCAATCGGAATAATAAGAAGTTCAAATGTTATTGTACCCTGAACAGGGCGTATTCACTTTGTAACGAATTTTATAACCAAAAGGAAAGATGTTCGTCGGTCCCGTCGTCTACTAATATATATGCGAACTAGTCCCTCAGTTTTTGAGATATCGATCTGAAATTATGCACTTATCTTTTTTCGCCTAAGAAGCTCAACTGTCGGAACCGCAGTTATCGAACCACTATAGCATATAGCTGCCATACAAACTGAACTATCAAAAACAAGTTGTTGTATGAAAAACTTTTGTATTCAACGAGATATCTTCACGAAAATTGGCATGAATTTTTATCCAAGGCAACGAACGAACAATCGGAGTATTAATTATGTAAATACCTTATATATTATGGCTATAATCGTAAGATGGCAAAATGCGAATTAATTACATTTTTCCTTTCTACTTAATATAGAAATAATGCAATTAATAAGCTTTGTCTAGCCTGCAGATTATTAATCACTTTACTAAACAGAAAAAGAATTTCCTGAAATGTGTCTGGAATCGCAAATAAATTTGAAGTGTTGCTTTATCACGAAACACTATAGATATTTTAGTTTTTCTTTTTACACATGCATTAATTCGTGTGTATCTTTCTATAAATATGTATATATTTTAGCAGAATATTTTTAATCAAACATGAATTGGCTTCCTTGCAGGTGGTTTTGCCATGGTCTTCCTCGCTAAAGCGAACACAGGCAATACAAAATATGCGCTGAAGCGTATGTATGTGAATAACGAGCACGACTTGAACGTGGCCAAGAGGGAGATTCAGATCGCTGTAAGTGCACCGTTACACTCACGCTAAGCGCACAAAATTTGGAGTGTTAGCCTTCGGCTGAGCTCTGCGGTGCGCAGGCCATTATCACGGCTAACATTCCACGCTTTCGTGTCGCTTAAATTATTAAATATTTCATTATATATTTTATATTCACTCATTATAACGTATAACTAAGTAAATATTAAATTATGGGAATAATGCACGTTATGAGAATCGCTCTTCATTTAAACCGCAATTATATTTTGTGTGTGTTTTCTGCCTTTTCCATAGAGTAATCTAAGCGGTCACAAGAATATTATAGGCTACGTAGACTCGAGCATTACGCACACCGGTAACGGTGTATGTGAAGTACTGTTGCTCATGCCCTACTGCAAGCAGCACATGCTGGCCATGATGAATGCAAGGTGAGTGCTACACAATTAATTCATAATTAATCAAATATGTGACTGCATGCGAGCACAACACACTTATACACAAACACATACTACAAGTATATACTTTATACACAAAGATACATACATATACATACACTGGAATAATTATGATTATTTACGTCTAAATACATTACAGATTGCAGGTTGGCTTTAACGAACAGGAAGTTCTCACCATATTCTGTGATATTTCAGAGGCAGTGTCACGCTTGCACTATTGTCAAACCCCAATTATCCATAGGGATTTGAAAGTTGAGAATATACTGCAGAATGATGCTGGTAATTTTGTACTCTGCGATTTTGGCTCAGCCACAGGAAAAGTTTTGAATCCGCAACAACATGGCGTCACATTGGTTGAAGAGGAAATCCAAAAGTATACAACATTATCGTATCGTGCGCCCGAAATGATCGATCTCTATTCTGGTAAAAGTATTACAACTAAAGCGGATATCTGGGCACTTGGTTGCATGCTATACAAATTGTGCTTTTTCAATTTGCCCTTCGGCGAAAGTACATTGGCCATACAGAATGGTCAATTCTCCATACCAGACAATTCCAAATACTCAAAAGGCATGCATCAATTGATTAAATATATGCTCGAACCCGATATGGATAAGCGACCGAATATTTGGCAAGTGTGCGAAGTGGTATTCCGATTGGCTGGCAAAGAGAATCCAGTACAAAATTTGCACGTAAGTTTTCCCAACACAAGAAATCTGGGATTCTTTTAAAGTTTCAACAATTTAATAAATTAATTTCTAAACGCAAAAACAAATATTCTAGGATTTAAAAAAAATCGCAATATTCAAACAAATTGCTCAGATTGAACTGCTATAGGATAAAGCTTCCAAACTGAATCCTTCAAAATCAAGTTCTTTGTGAGGGGTATTAGAACCTCATTGCAATGGCAAATAACCATTTTACTTGTTTTTTTTTTTTCAAAAGGATCGGATTTATTTTATTCCGATATTTAGCAAATTCTATGTAAAACATAAATAAAAAAAATTTAAATTTGAAATTTATAAGTATAACGTATACTATCGTCATCTAAACATTTACATTTTCTCGAACTACAGAAATCTCCACCACCAAATTTCGAACAACTCGTCATCCCTCCATTTGAGTCCGAAGCGAAACGCTTATCTGCTGTTGCCGCATCAAAAACACCTAAGCCTCAAAGTGTGCCGATCGTCGAGTCCGGTACGAGTGTAGCGCCTCGTCAACGCCCGAAAGGTTCCACTGCTGTACATGGTCCAAATCCACTGGGTCTTGGATTGCCGCCAAGTCCATCGCCACGCAATAATATAACATCGCCACAGCCACAACAACAACCGATAGTTGAACAATTTCAAGCGAATTTTCCACAATTGGCACCACCAGTTGTGCCACCACAACCAATACAACAACAGGCAGCAGCAACAACAACCGTGTCTGCAGCCACAGTAGTCATGCCGGCAACAACACCACAAACCTCTACTATTGTAGTTGCCGCAACTCCCACAGTTGCACCACCACCACTACCACAACTAACACAACAAACTGTCAACCAAACCGGTATAACCAACACGGCAGCAATCGCAGCACAACAGCAACAACAGCCGCCGCCTGAAGTGCTGAATAGCCTCTTTGAGTCGTCTGTATATCCAGATCCGTTTAGTGAGAATGCACCGGTAGCAATGAAAAATACAACTGTAGACACAGTCGCATGCAGCAGTGGTTTGGGTGTTGGTGTGGGTCTGGGCCTGGGCATGGGTGGGCTGGGCGACGGTTTGGATAATATAGCTGTGAGCTCTCTGTCAGCACATCATACAACTGTCGGCAGCACACCAACAAAGAGTAGTATGCTGACTGTGTCGGGCGTGGGCCCAAGCTCTGGTAGCAGTGGCACCTCCGGACATCGACGCAATGTTAGCGATACGTCTGCCTTTAATAAGTAAGATTTTTCGTGCTCTTATATTTGATTGAATGTTTCTATGCTTGTATCGATTTGTGTGTGTTTCTTCTGTACGTTTTCTTTTCTTCTGCTCTTTCTCGTTTTGTTTTTTGCAATTGCATACATGCCTTGCCAATGTATGTGCATACCTATATGTGTATACCACTGACTTTCCGTGTTAATTGTGTATTTTATTTTATTTTTTTCATTTCGACTGTATGGACTAATTAAGGTCAGCCATTTTAGATGAAAAAGAACATTTGAGTGAATAGTCACTGAAATTCTAAACTGTCTGTACGCTTTGAGGAGTCACAATATATTGTTACTCATTTATTTTTTGTTTTTATTATTAAATAGAAAGCACTTTAACTCAGCAGCCAATTCAATATAAAACTTTTTTGACTCGAATACAACGAAAATCACTATTTTAATTGATATTAATAAGAATGTTGGTCTTAAAATTACAATACTGCGGTTTCAAAGCTCTCCAAATTTAGAAAAAAATGCAATATTTTTTCTTATCTACTTAGTATATCTACTTAGTATTCAAAATCAATCAATATTTGTATCTGTAAAGCAAACAGGGCTGAAGCAAATTATATCAAAGAAGACATCTCGACCTTAAGAGTAAACGCCTAATATACAATAGTTTTCAACTTCAAACACATATTTATGTCCTTAAAAAAGCAATAAATACATAAAATAATTAAATCGTTGAATGCACTTAAGCCATGAGTTATGCGCACCCCTTTTCTTCCACTCCACTCTCCACACATCCCTGTTTCTGATCCAATTTTAACATCATTAAATTTTTCTTATTTCCATACACATCATTCTTCATCTATTGCTGTGCTCCCACTTCACCCCTACAACACGCTCGCACCCATTTCTCGGATATACATCACAACTCTTAGAACTTTCGCCAACGAGACTTCTCAATTTCTGGCGCCCTATGATCATTCGGTCAAGAGTCGTGCGTCACACGCGAACGATGCCAGTGGCGGCGGTGGCGACGACAGCATGCTGGTCAATGCAATGGCCAATTCTGGCACGAATTATGGTGGCTCGAATCCAGGACTCTTTCTACCACCAGCACAAACGTTGCATATGCAAGGCCAAGGCGCCGCCGCCATGTCGGCATCAATATCGAATGCTGAATTGACAAGCGCTCAAGTGCTGCGTAGCAACATAGAGACTAATAATAGTTTGGCACATACAAACGTCGATGCAGCGGCTGCGAATCATGCCAGTGGCAGTTCATTAGGTAAACGCATCGAGGCTTGGAATCCATTTGAAGAGCAACCATTCGGACAAATGACAGAAGATCATATATTCGAAGCAGAATTTGATAAGATACGCCAGCGTGGCAGTCAAGGAAGTAAGTCTAACACTCTATTAATTACTAAAAATATTTATTTAAACTCATTAAAAATGTTATTTATCAAATTCATAAAGGTATCACAGCTAAGTCTGCATCGACTACTTCAACTCTAACGCCTACTGAAGGTTATGCGACAAGTATGCCTGCAACGCAAACGCAAACAACGTCGCAACAACTACAACAACAACCACAAACACAACTTCCGGTCACGGTCACGCCGTTCGGCCCAACAGTTGCCGGCGGCGGCGGCTCGGTTACAGGTGGCGGCAGCGGTAGTGTCAATGCCGCCGTGGCACACATACCCGAGGATCCATTCGGTTCGGCGCCATTCAGCTTGCCGGCCGGATTGCGCGAGAAAGCAACAACGCTGCGTAAAACTGGAGGTAAAGCATGAAATTATTTTTTGCATTACTTGTTCTACTACATACATAGCAACCGCTGTTTTAGTATGTATGTTAGCACATACTAAGCCTATGCCTATGCCAATGAGTATGAGTAATTGATAAATAACAATTTAGCGTATATACTTCTACCACCATTACTACCACTATTATTTACTAAAGTACCACTCAACTTAACAATGCTAGTAATTCCTGCAGAAGAAAAGTAAAAGAGCACAAATAACAACAAAAATAAACAGTTGACCGCGGCGTAATATTTCTAGTTCCCGCATGTACCAAAATAAAAAAATGACAAAAAACGTAAAGCGAAATGAAATTGACTAATTAAGCTAAAAGCTGCTAACGGCTCATTGCAATATATTTGGCACAAAGTGCGAAATTCCTTTCTGCTCAAACCATTAAAACTACAAGTATAGACAAAAAAACTTCACAAATTAATGACTTAAAGGAAAATGACAGCAATCAAAACAATAATCAGGCTCAATTCAAGCACTACGCGTGCACTTGAGTTTCTCAATGTTGTATGAGTCAATTCTAAACAAATTATATAATTAATATTTAATGTAACGTTTCTTAAAGCGAAATCGCGTTGTTTGATAATTTTATCAATGAGTATAAATAAACGGTAGCTAGTAGTTCGTGCATATTATTCGTGCTTGATAATTAGCATTTCTATTCAATTATGCAATATACATTTGACATATTTACATAAATGCATAAAAAGCAAAAGTGGTATTTACACAAAGCTAACATCAAAATTTCTATACTTCAATTGTATAAAATTCGTATTTAAATTAGCACTAATATTTGGAAAATCTTAAATTTAGATAAATGTAAATTTAATTAATTTAATGAATCGTTGACAAGATCAGTTTTCAGCTTTTACACTTATTTTATGGACAAGCTAGAGGTGGCACTATTTAAAGATTGTCCTCTAGTTTATCAATAATGTGCAATTTGATTGTATGAACTAATAAATTATGTATATATTTTAAAGAAATGCAATATTTGGTGTTGGTTTTTAGTCTAAATTATTGTATGCTATGTTGTATGCGACTATTCTAATATAGTATATTTGATTAACTGGGTTATGGTTTGTAACTATGCGAATGTATGTATCTTATGCTCTCTTCCTTTCCAATTTGTGACTAATTCAATAAATAATAAATACAAAAAATATTGAAAATAACAATATTATTATTATATAATGAACGCATTACATAGTACATACATATATTTAAGTAGACATGTAAGCATATAATTTACATATCATATCATCATATGCGCATATCTTATTAGAATATTTAGATACATCCGTCATTTGTAATTATGTATTATGTGTGGTTTCATTTTTCGTCATATTTTTTCTAAAAAAAAGCCCAGTTATTTAGTTGTGGAAACTTCAAAATGCTTACTCCGATATACATATGTTTTATAATTTAAGAAAAAACAAAACATAATAATTTTGCTGCGAAGAGAGAGAAGATCTGAGAGATTCAATTTCTAACCTAAAATTCCGTCGAGAAAATCTTATAAGTAAAGCCTTTACCTTTAATATTTATGCATCCGTGTCGAACGCCGTTTATTTTCAAAATTTTGCTATAATTCTTGCTTTATAAACATTCTCGATGTACACAGTGTTTGCTTTATTTAGTTTGGTGTTATTGCATTGAAATGAAAACACAACTGGGCTTCGTATATGCTTCAACTAGCTTATATGTACACATTTTTTTTACTATTTATCAATTGAAGCTCATTTATAAATTTTCTCCTACTTGCTCAAACTGCAGTACATTCAAGATCTTGTATACCGCTTCTAACACATTCCATGGTTGTATAAATATTTTAAATTAAAGTAAAGTATCTACAAGTGTTAAAATATTCTGAATTGCAATCGCTCAAAAGTAACACGCTTTGTATGAATTTTAAAACTTTAATGGATGTTAATTGCTTCCCAGGCTTCTATAAATTAAATAGAGAAATTGTAAGTTACATTTAAAGGCTTAAGCTCTCCCGTAAGCATAATTAGTTTGTGTTACATCTTGATTCAAAAAATCTTTATATCGGAAATTTAGTGTAGATAATATGTAGTTGTAACCTCAAATATATTTTTTTTAAGATAAAACAGATTGGTTCATACCATGTCAGTAACAAATCCTTTAGATATTTTTTTATAAATACATACATATAGATAGTATCTCTTCTAACTAGTTTTACCAAGCCAAAATAATATTTTCCTGAAGTACATACACCCGCATTTTTTCTTGCTATGTTTACAGTGCAAGATATATTAAATCCTTTCTATAAGCTGCGCTTCAATTGATTTATGGCTTCAATTTATTTCTTAAATACTTTTGCTCAAATAAAATTTCCCTTTTTAAATCTCACGAAATGTCCAATTATCCGATTATAAAGAATTCGCTGTTGTTCTGTTTAAACACACACACATACTCAAATCATCCGACCAATTGTGAACAGTGTTCCTTTCATTACACACAATTTGTTAAAATAAAAAAAATGGCTTATAAAAAGCAACATAAACATTTTCTGATTAATGAAATGAATTGTATTATGAAAGTATATAGAAAACTGTACCTTAAAAATGTAAGCGAAAGCTAAACTCACCAAATGCAATGTGTATGACTATTTTCATAAACTAAAATTATATATATATACATATATAAAACTAAATATATATATATAAACTAATTGTTGTCGCAGCAAAAACAAATATATATATGATTAAAAGGTATTAATGATAAAAAACGAGAGCTTAAAGAAGAGAGTATTAAGAAGTAAACCGATATACATATGTAAATGTACAGAGAAATTAGCAAAGAATGTGATTCACCGATAAAGAATTGTATGAAAATTAATAGGAAATAAAACCAAACTAATTTAAAACCATTATTAATAAAGTTATTTCAAAAATGCCATTTCAAAGTGAGATGATGTAGCATTGTAGCCGAGTGTGAGCATTTTCCACCCCCCGTACTTTCGTAAAATCATAAAGCAGCCAGCAGCAACAAGTGTAGATTTTAGTTTAGTCTAGACTAAAACAGAATGAAGAAAAGTGTACCAAAACTCCTCAGCTAGGCTAACAAAGCGCATCCTACACTCATGTATTGCAATATATACAAATTTTTAGTCAGTAAAGGCATTAAATCAATGTAATTATGTATAAATAATTTTATGAATTCAGTATATATATAAATATATATATTTAAATAAAAACTATATATACATATTATATGAATTATGATTATATGATACTATGAAAATATATATAAACATATTCAATGACCAAAAAAGCTATGCAAATTATTCACTTTTAAAAGCAATAACAACAAAACAGTGCAACTGGGTGTCGTTCTCACTTATTATCAAATGCGGCTAGAATTTTACAATTACAAATACATAAATCACTAAATTCATACACATCAAAGCTTTGGTTAAGAAAAGTACATATATTTTAACTGTATTACGATTTTCACCAATTTATGATTTTTTTTTGTAATCTACTAATTTATTTGTGTATTGTTTGCAACACTATAAGCAAAATGGGAGTTGAGCTATGCAAGTGGGGCAAAAAAACTATTAAATGTGAAATCGATTTGCAGGCATATGAAGTGTTAAGCGTTACTTTTATACAATTTTTTTGTATTTTATATATATGACGCTTAGATAATTTTTTTATAACAAAGTTAAAAATACCTTTTGTATGTCTTTATACAAAATCTCCGGGTTTTGTATGCTTTTAAGTATTATAAATTTCGATAACGTATCAATTTCAACCAAATTTTCTGTATAACCATAGTTATATCAGCAAAATAGTTACATGAAAGAATTATTGTCCCCTTTCCCAGAGTAATAACAGCTTCCCTTAAATACAAAAACAAATTATTTGCCAAAAATTCAGGTTAATTAAGACACATCTATACACAAACTTGCTCACTACACACATTATGTACACATACATATGCAAATTAAATAAAATAATCAGAATTCTTAACATACACATACATACATATGTACATAAACTGGGTGAAATTTTACTTAAAATATTACTGGTTATTGTACAAATTTATAGAAATGTTTTGTAAAAAGTGAAAACTACTTAATTTGGTGTCGCATCTACACACATTTTGCATATAAAATATATATTAATATTAAGTTAATTTGAATTAAGTCAAAGGACAGAAAACCCTCCTCGAAGGATCAAGCTCCCTGGTCAACACTGTAAAAAGTATCCTGGCGTCCTCGTAATAAACACTGTAAACACTTTGTTTCATAAAAAGAGGTTTTAGTGATAGAATCGTCTTTATATGTTTGCCAAGAAGTGTTATAAAGTTCCAGAAGATAATGTCGGAGACCCTGTAAACACATATATAAATGATCCGCGTGACGAGCTGAGTTGATTTAGCTATGTCGGTCTGATATGAAATTTTACATATGTCCTTTTCTCCTTTGAAGGGGCTCCTCTGTTGTAACTGGCGATATCGGACCACTGTAGTACAAACTGAACGATCAAAATCAAGTTCTTGTATAGAAACTTCTTTAATTGGGAAATATATTCTAACTTTGAAAAACATTTGTTCGCCATGGTTTTGCTTTACATCCCTATTATGTAGGGCCACAAGCGCGAGTATAGCAGCCGGTAGCCGAAATTGCACTTAATTTTGGGTAATGCAATCCAATGTTATTCAAAAATGTCAAATCGTGGATCTTTTCCCACATAATACGTATATCAATAGTTACAAAAGGCTTATTATATAGTACCCAGGGCATTATTTATCAATTATGTAACAAAACACAGGGGCTAGTGAAATATTAAGGAGAGTGGACACGAGCCTAAATGGCGTTGTTATACCCATTTATTTATTATTTTTATCCTTCTTATACGCGATTTAGCCAATCACTTTGTTTACAACCTTATGGTATGTTTAATAAAACAGTACTAGTCATTATAAAACAGGAGTTTGTATTCGTAAGTCGTCATATGCAAATAGTTTTAGTCTATTCACCTGTAACTAACCATACTTAACTTATATAACTAATTTAACTTTAGAAGTTTATTGTCCAGCAGTACACACCTACACTTACATATGTAGATAATAGTCTTTAGAAAATATTACTGCATAGTGGTTTTGTGTTGGTTTGCAAAATTTAGTTTCAAAATATGTTTGAGCATTGCACTCAAAATGAAATGAAATGGTATTTTCACAAATAGCGGTAAATTATCTGCAGTGAGAAGAGATGAAGAAACGTTCTCTGAAAGCACTCTTCCGAAATTTTATTGGAAGGCGTGGCAAATATAAATAACGGTTGTCTTACCAAAAGCAATTGTCACTTACTTAAAAATAAACAATACAAAAAATATATTGTAGCCACCATGAAAATAGTATTTAGAGTATGCAAAACGTACTTACATACGCACCACTAAGCTAACTGTACATAGTTCATTTGTTATATTGCATAAAAGAACTTAATCTCATTTTCAGCTAAATTTATCGTCACCGGTGGTCCTTCGGCATCTATGGCTTCGTCTAGTGGCGGCGCGAGTGGCAACATAACGGCGGCCTGTGGCACTACCTCATCGACCGCTTCGTCTAAATGGCTGCTATCACCCACGCTCGAAGTGTCGAGTGAAGAAAAAACTTCTTTGATAAATAATCTCAAAACAGATTCGGAAGGTGGCGCTGACGGTGCTTTAGGCGATGCACTACATTGTATTGGTGGTGGTGGTGGTGATGGCGATTCTGTGGCCACATTGGCCGGTGTAGCATTGCCGAGTGGTAATTTTGTCAAACTTCCATTAGAGGATCGTAATAAATATGAGAAATTGCGTAGTAATGATAATCCCACTTCGGATGATTCCGATTCGGAATATTTTCAAGAAGACTACGGCAATACCACTGGACCCAGCAGCACAAAAGCGATTTTCAAGCAAATTGTCACCAATAATATACCAGATACTATACATAAGATACAGCAAGCTGCATATCACAAAGTCGATAAGACACAGTTAAAAGTGCCTATAGTTAAGAAATTACGTCATTCCACTAAGAAACCAACAACAGCCGCCCAGCAAGCTGCTCAACAAGTTAACGCCGCCTTAGAGCAACATGAGCAACAGCAACAGCAAGCGGCTGCAATTGCTGCCGCTGCAGCAGCTGCTTCCGGTGATAAGTCGGATAGCGAAGATTCGATCGGTTCTGCAAGTGATTTGCGTGCCGAAGATGATGACTTTTTCGACGAGAACGATGTGCAAACGCGCAATACAAAACTACGACGTCCCGTCATGGATATGGATGGGATAAGTGAGAGTGTAAAGACGTGTAGTTCATCGGCTTACCATGCGGAATGTGAAAGTGTTACTACGCACGAAGATGATGTTAGTCGTGTGTTGGTTAAGGTGCGTATGCGTAAGAAGGATCGCACTGCGGCCGCTGTGGCTGCTGCTGCTGAAGCGAGTGGCATTACAGCGCGCGATGATGAAAGTGAGTTGAGTCCGACATCTAATGATTTTCTAAATAAATTCGGCGATAAACCATTATTGCTCGACGATGAATTAGATTATGGTTCTGGTGATTCCGATTCGAAGGGTAAGAGTAGTAATGAGACAGAAGAATCGCCTGAAAATGCGCCGTTACCGAATTTAGTCTCAAACGCCAATAACCAACCGGAGGAGTTGGATGTGTTTGCGATGGCGCCGTTTAAGATGCCCGTGGGCTTACCTTTGAAAAGACGTACTTCCAAAAGTCAACGTTCGCTGCCCAAAGTGCCGGCCCGAAATCCACCGGTGCAATCGCATTCCGTGGAAATTTGGACATCGACACCAGTAAAAGGTGTCGATAAACGCACCAACTCAGTGGATAATTTTGCAAATTTTCCTTCGGGTCCCTCACCGCAGTTGGACGAATTTAATGAACCATTTTTCAATCCATTTGCCGAACCGAAAATTAATCCGAACACAGTAATACCCAAGTCTCACGTACAAAGTTCGTCGAATTTTGGCACTGTCACCGTTATATCGAACGCGGCAGAAGAGCCCAAAGAACCTACTACAGTAAAGCCACTACCAACAACAAACTTTGTGCCCAATTTTCCAGCAACGGAGCGACCGATTATCGAGCCAAAGCTACCAGCTAGGGAAGTGTATGCACCGGAACAAGATCTCTTTGGTTCCGAACCATTTCCACAGGTAATTCGTAAATCTATAATTGTGAACCCCATAGAAGGTATCAATGACAGCGTTACCAGAAATAAGAATAACAATAATATTGTGCAAATAAAACAAGTCCAAGCAACAGCACCCAATCCTTTGACTCAAACACAAAACCAACATTCCGGTTTGACAACCATTCCGGCGCCCTTTGGCGCACCAACAGTTCCACAGCCCAGTGGTCCTGCGCCACAACTTGTTACAATTAACCATTCAATAATTATCAACAAAACACCCGAACCATTGTCGAACTCCTCACTGCAATACCGCAATAATATCAATTCAATTCAATTAAATGCGTCCACAGCAGCGCTTCCATTGAATGTGTCATCAAGTGGTGGCGCTACTAGCGCCTATATAAAATTGCCTGCAACTATAGCGACGAGCGCAAACAATATTACCACCGCCA